>NC_142391.1:26954054-27258340 GCF_059441095.1 Idiotropiscis lumnitzeri | reverse complement strand
TGCTCTCTTTTTGGAGTGTCTCCGATCCCAAAAGAAAAAAAAAGACTAAACAAAACAAACTTTGGAAGTCAATCCTATGATGGTATCCGAACTGCGTTCTTGTGAGGTATACTAAAGCCCCATGAGATTTGGTGAAGTCTTGTGCGATATGCTGATGCCTTCCTGTTTGCCTAGGAACCATGAAGACGTTTATTTGTGGAAAGTTTTGCTCTGTTTCCAAACTGTATGAACTCATGGGCGTAAAATTGGAAGTTCCACTGTACAACTTGCTGACTTTGGTGGGCTACACTCTGAATGTATTACCAGTCAGTCACAGGCCACATAGAGAAAAAGAAACATTCACACTCCCATTTATGCACAATGGGCTGTTTAAATTGAAATGAAGTGAACAAACGTTTATGGAATGTAAGAGAAAATCCACCAAACCCATGCAAGCATGGGAGAACATGCGAATTTCATCCAGTCAGGCCAGAGCCAGGATTCAATCCCAGAACCTGAGAACTGTGAAGTAGATGCGAGAGCCACAAGAAACTGTGCTTCAGAACAAAAGTGCCAAATTCATCTGGCGGTGACAACAAAATATGATGTTGGTAAAATCATCTGGCTCCAACAACACAACGGGAAGTTGCTGTAAAAATATAAACAGGAAATGCAATTTACACTTAGATGTGGTATCATAACATGAAACATCCATCCTATTTACTGTTTAGTGTTGGGTGGCATGTGATGTCAGAGTAGCTCTAAGGTAGACATCAGTCATATTCCTTACACTTCTTAGTGCATTTGAGGTCAGCCTTCCCGCTCGCTCTTGCTGTCACACTTCCTGACACAACCCAAAGTGTGGCGAGCAGATACGACTTGAGTGTCAGATCAAAGTGGAGGAAAGAGTGTCTTGTCATATGCATGCCTTTTGGCTTTGCCTCTCTTTCACAGTCCTTCCCAATTGGTGGCATGCACGAGTTTCACAGGATGCCTCCTCGCTGCTCGCTTGTTTGCGTCTCGCTTAAGCAGCAAAGAGCCCATTTAGGATGATTTCAATAAAATCATCATGCCGCTAATGAGCAGTAGCGAAAACATAAGCTGCCAATTAGGGCATCTTTCATTTACGTCAGACATTTCCCGTTTAAGATTCTTCCACATGCTATGAAAAATGCTGACATAACTTTTCAGCTCGCAAAAGCGTCTTCCGGTTCGAGCAAACAATTGTCACGCATGTTTGTGCTTTTTTTTTGTGTTGTTGTTTTTTGTTTCGGAAATGCATTTGTCCTGAATTAATGCAACAAACAGACAGTACAGGATGAATCTGCTCACCACTCAGCCGCTGAATCTTTTATGAGAATGAGACACTGAAAGGACCTGAAGTTTCTGAATAAATGCATAATTTGGCAAAACACCTCCAGCTGTGGATAGTTCCCACACACCAGTACGCAAACAGGCACTCACTCGTGCACACGCCGCCATCTATATCCCTCCACCTACATTTCCCACAATGTATTGAGAATCGCTATGCCCGTGACACCAGCGGTGGACGTATGAAGTCTAAACATTGACCTTACACCTTTAAATTGCCATAGGGAATGGTTTACTGCCGATGGAGGGCTATTTAATAATGCATGAAGGCAATAAATCGTCATGAAATCGTATGGGAGCACTGACACTTCAACTGTATGTGCAGTGCTGGTCGGCATCATTTTTGTATTATTTTTAAGCTGCCACCACCATATTTTTGATATAGTTTTTTTTCTTTGCCACAATTGCCAATCCGGTGTGTCACGTTTTTTTTATCTTCAGCAGTAACCAATAGTCAACATAGAATAAAATAAAAAAAAATATGACTGACTATCTGTTTTTCACAGGCCATATCATGAGGTAAACATGCATGATACAAGTGCTGAGTCAAAAAAATGACGTGAAAACCACTGTCTTGGTATAACTGAAATCTTAAGATAGGGACTACTTTGTCTCAATTGGTAGTCATGAGTCTGAGCGAACTAAGACCACATACGGGGTTCCACAGGGGTCCATTCTTGGAACACTTCTATTTAATATCTACATGCTCTCCCTTACTCAGATTATGGCATATTACAGCAATCATTAATTTGTGTTTTAATGTACTGCTTTCACTGTCATTGTTGTATTTTTGTTCGATTATATTTGAAGTGGCGTGTTACAGCTTCTAAAGTTGTATTGGACTGTATAACCTAAGACAGAAAAACACGTTCATGCTTTTATTTTCAGTAGGCTAGATTAATGTGATGGTGTCTTTACAGGTCTTAATCCAAAAAATTGTCATGCAATTGCAGCCAATCTAAAATGCTGCCGCCACAGACCTTACAAACACCAGGAAACTGGACCACATCACACCTGTCCTCAAATGAATGCATTTTGAAATTGTGCTACTGGTCTATGAATCTCTAAATAGTCATGGACCAAAACACATTCAAAATGTACAGTATTAGTACTCGAGGAAGGATCCAGAATGCTCTCACGTGTGTAGAACCAGAACCAAACAAAGTGGAATAGTATTTAGTTACCATGCTTCTCGCCTGTGAAACAAACTCCCCGAATACCTGAGGCCTGCTCCAGCTGTCAGTTCATTTAAATCATCGCTGAAAACATTATTCTTTACTACAGCGTTCTCATGAATCTATCCTTTATTTTCTTACTTTAATACCCATTTGCACACTATTTTCTAATTTATCTAGACTGATGCTTGGTTTAAATCTTGTTCATCTAATTATTTGAGTTTTCATTATGATTTTTGCAATGTGTATATTTAGTTAGTTTTCCTGCAATGCTTTTTGTTTTATGAAAAGCAATTGTACATGAAATGTGATCTACAAATAAGCTTGCCATGACTTTACATGACAGATAACTGTGGGAAGGGCTTGATTGATGATTTTTGTATTCTTCTGAATCACCGTAGTTTGAATGTGCGGTTAAAAAAAAACCCGATGGCCGTTATTTTCATTTCAGTTAGGTTGAGTAATGAATGAAATGAATTTTCTGTTGCTGGGAATAATGGAACAGATGTGGTCTGTATGGTGAATTAGACTACGTTCACACTGTAGGGCGTGATGACCAGTTCAGATTTTTGTTTTTGTTATGTACTGTTTCACATTCCAAAAACAAATGCTGCTTCTAATGTGAACGGAACGCCTCAATGATGTGACACACACAAGAGACAACATCCTGTGTCCGTGTTTACGGAAAGAAATATGGTCCAGCGTGTTGGGGCTTATATTTTTATCATATCATCTTTAGAAAAAACGTTGCGGGAGGAGGTGGAAATATTTTGGAGATATAAGGCGAGGCTTTCCCTCTCCTCGTTTCATAGCGACGCCTACTAAAGATGACATCACGTCATTGCCGCACGTACTAAATGAACTGTCTGCGTAGCTAAATTCCTACACCACAAATGCCCACTTTCTGTTTCATATTTCATGTGGGATTAAATTAAAGTCAACACTGTTACTCAAAACAACTTTGCAGATTCACGGACGATCTCCCTCCCAAGCACTCTCCCCCGCCAACACGTAACGCTTATTGTATATATTTTGATGACATAGTTTAGATACGTGCGACCTGTCCTCGCTTCGCAAAAAAACTGATTCATATCCGATCTAGGACCTGAGTTGGGATTTGGAAAAAAATCCTAAATGAGCTGTCCACACCCCTGTGTGGGTCGCTCACAGCACGTGCATACTCCCGTGTCTCTTTTTGACATTGTTTATGGCTGATCAATACCTACTCAATCACTAAGTACATGCACTAGCAATTGACCCATCAATGCATTTCCGTTGAATCGCTCTTGCTCATCTGTTGAGGCTGTTAAGGTAATGAAAAGGCCTGCTGAGGTGTGAGGCGCTGTGATTGAAATGGCTTCCCCTTAGGACATTAAATTTTAAAGGAGTTCTTTGGGGAGAGTCCAAGCCATGCTGCGAATGACACCGAGGTGATCAATCAAGTTGCACTTCATGTTGTTGCGAAGTCCAAACTCTTGCGCTTCTTTGGCAGAACTGCTGAACAGCCCAAAATGTAGCACCACGGACAGCGACATTGCAGCATGTCATTGAGGTATAATAATCAAGATGAGGGGAACGGTTAGTCAGATTGTTGGCATTCAGATTAGGACTGTACATTCATCACTCTTTAAGTATTTTACTATGGATTGATCAGAGTGGACATACGGAGTATTATTATAATAACCATTAGGCTGTTTTATTAACAAAAAGTTGAACGCATATAAGGTGATATAAAAGGTCCAATTTAAGCAAATAAAATGTAAATGGGGAAATGTTCAACTTTTGGGAAATACAGTATGTTGTGTTATGGGCCATGTCATTGTTTTGGTATGGCCTGTTTTCGTTGGAAAATAAAAATGCTTGTTTTAGTGCAGTATTTAAAATGTAATAAATGAAATAAGCCAATTTGACTGCATCGACTTTCAAAATGAAAGGGAGACTTGATACAGCTGAAGATTGCCACTTATACAATAGGAATCCATGTAAACATGAAATTGTTACTAAAATTCACACCCCTTAAAAGACTGTAGTGATTTAAGTGCATCTCATAAATGAGATTTACGACAAATTGGAACGTCCCTTTTTGGAACTTGCCTTTTTTTTCCATTTCAGCTTGTAAGAGTCCTTCGTATGTAAGTTCTGTTCAAAATGGGAACCAATCGCCACCATAATTGAAATCCACATTACTACTATTGTCCACTTCAACCTATAAAAGTGTTCTGTGCAATATTTTGGTTTCATTGACATAAAAAGTGAGCTCATATGGTCTCCTCCACAAATTAAAAAAGACCGTGCCGATCGCTTCTTCCCTTTTCCAGGCTCAAGTGGACAAGAATGCGCAAATGAAACCCGACTGGTTATATTTCAGACATTTAGCTACGCTCGCATCCGCCACCGCTTGCAGACGTCCACGTTGCGGGGTGAGTGGGCGTCAATTTTAAACACCTCATCGACAAACGCAGAACGGCATGCGCTATTAGCCAAGGCCACTTCGGGAGCATCAGTGCCGGGTAGCGTGGCCATATCCAAAATAAAATAGAAATAGAAAATGTCAGCTAATATCATTTTCATGATAAAATAATACATAAATTGAGATTGTTATTGAAAAACGGAGCAGGATGATCCCTTTAAGTCTGGTATCAAGGAAAGTGGCTGATCCTAAGTTGGTTGTAATAGCTTTAAAAGTTAGTTTCCCATCAGGTTTACTATCATTCCAATGTTATTTAAGTACACTAGACAAAGCATTTTTTTTTTGCTTTTCCATTAATCAGTGCGTTGGAACGACGGTACACAAAGGATCACTGTGTGTGTGTATTTTGTGACATCTGAAAAGCAAAGTGTGTGACAGCCAAATTCCAATACAATGACTTTTTTGACAGGAAGTGTCAGTGTCTGGAGGTTTTTTTTTTCTTTTCAATTTATTTGTATTTATTTATTTATTAATTTATGACCGGCATGCTTTGATCTGACATGCCAGAGAAGGCTCACGCTTGCTTCACACATCCTGGCGGATGTATTGCAACTCATATAATCACATGCTCTTCATCTGGGTCGTTAGTTCTGGGTCATGACAACACCAATGACTCACATTTTTATTTGTATTTTTTATTCTGGGAAATTTGTTTGACAAAAAAAACAGACCCTGACATTACAGCTTGTCGCCCCCCCCCCCTCCCCCCAAATTCCCAGTGCCCTCAACATGGGTGCACTATCAATGAATAAATGAAGTGTGAGTATGTTTAATAGAAACTAAAAATGTTTCCGCAGAGACAAGCTCACTTTTTAAGATTTCACAGTCGTTTGCTTAAAACAGCTAAACAGGAGAGCACTCAGAGTTAGTGCTGTAATTCTGTTTTATTGAAACAAATCGCCTCTTCAGTACAAATAAGAAGGTACTCGTGCCCAAATGTGGCCTTCATTTTGGAATGCTTCTTGCAATGTCCAGTCTGTGCCTTCTGTGTGCCATTTAGATTCTTTATCATCACTGAGGTATTTTCCCTTTGTATAAAACGACAAGCTTTAAATCTTGTAGCACAGGACAGTATTGTCTTAGCGAATGAACGTGGAATATGGCTTGTGGAACATGTGCGAGTATTCAAGAATGCAAGAATTGTCATAAATGAGATTGTGAGTGCGTGACATCTGCAAGAGGGTGTGTGCTACAAATTGGATATTGGAATGTGGAAAATGAAGGTGAAAAGCATGGCCAACAGCGCTATTACTGTCCTCCTATCCATCTCGAAAGGCCTCGTCATGCTCTCGATTCTTCTGTGCCCCCGCCTCTCCTTCTCACTGACATGGCCAATAAATTTCGACTGATATCAAAGCAGTCAGACCATTCCATGATAAGTACAAGAAGCCAGTTGTCATGAGAATTTAGTAGAATTTTGAAAAAAAAAAAAAAAAGGAATGATCTATGTCGTGGTTGGGGGGAAAAAAAAAGAATGTGAAGTGTATTTTCTTTTTGAAACAAAATTTCTTGCCATTTTGTGTTACTGTAGTGCTCATATACACTAGAACTTTGAATACCCTTATTTTTTTCCTTTGTTTGGAAATGAACTGGTATTTAAATAAGTAAAGCAATTGGATAACAGATTCTTCTTGGATCCTTGTCATCGATGACATAACATGACACCTCAGCGTACCTCATGAGACCAACACTTATTCTAAAAGTAGAACTAGCTAACACGTCTTATTAAAAGACACACATTATACATTCTTTTTCACAATTTAAAACAGTTCCATGTTGTCTTAAAAAATGGCCTGAAAAAAAAAACTAACAAAAAAATAAATAAACTTGTCTCATACAAATGAGACATTGCTCATGACGTACGTTTGTCTGTTAGTGATGACAACGGCGGGTGTTTTTTTTACCCCCCAGAAAAGTGCAAAATGCATTCTAGAGGCCATACATTTTAATTGTCAATGAGCGAGTGGATCGCATCACCAGACAGCAAAGTGACGTCACAGTCTATTCGAAATTTGAATGGCTTACTGATACTGATAGAAACATTTTCAAGAATCGCAAAAAATTTACTTGGTTGGTCTTATAATTTCACACTCATTCCTGAGGACCACCTTTGTAGAAAGTGAAATATTCCAAAGAACGCATTTGGCTTTCATTTACAGAATCAAAGCTGCCGTCTTCCAAAATATTTTGAACGCCCTCTGGATGTCTGCAAGTCTAAATTTCCAGTCTTTCCCTGATTTATTACATAACATTTGACTATGTAGTTCATCTCTATAAATGTTTCTATTCATCCTGTACCGAAGTAGACTGCTCACACTGGAGGGTAAGTCTGCATAAGTCATGTAGGATTTCCTCCCCATCCCACTTCAACTCCTTTTCATCTTTGTTTTAGCAACTTGTGCAGTAGACTACTCAGATATGGTATGCTAATTGCTGGTTGGAGACGTAGCGTTCTACCTTTGGCCAAAGTAGTCATAGACTTTTATCTGAGAAAGTGTGCGATAGGGAGGTAGCAGCTGAGAAATGCCATCACATACAAATATTAAAAATATCCCACCAAAGAACAAGAAGCGGGCATATCGAAAGGGTCATATACATGATGTATTTTTATTATTATTAAGACGGCAGAGACTTGCTCAGTGCTGCGTGCCTGTCAGCAAAAGGCAGGAAGGAAGAAGGCTCACTTCAAACAACAACAAAGATTAAGAAATGTGAAGGAAAAACAAGCAATCAGAAATGTAGCAGGACAAGACCATTCAAGTAGGGTGAAATAAAAGTGTGGGCAGACGGAAGGAGGTATAGAAAATCACATTCGGAAAGCTTGTGCCATAATGAATGTGTGCCCGGTGCTCTGTGGGACAGTTGGCAGGTGTTCTGTGTCTCCGGCCCTGCCAGCAACCTTATGTAATGGAGCGCCATGGCCGTCATTCCAGAATGGCGAGCTCTGCCTTCCTTGTGAGGACAAAGATGCATGTCGCAGGAGGTCCTTAATGAGCACAATAACTGGATCTTGCTCTGGCTCACTTCTTTGGCATGATAATAGATCCCATTTTGTTCATTCCATAAGCCCTGTAATAGGTTTGAACTGGACCGTTTTCAGGCAAAGACAAAAGATGATGTGTCTGTGTCCACAGAAAGCACCCTCTACTCTCTTAGTGACTCACTCAGACACACAAACGTGGTCAAGATGCGGCCCTGAATATGCCACGTCGCCATCAAAAGGCTTTGCAGAGCAACCTTTAAAGTAGAGCACCATTGAATCCAGTAGAGAGAAAGAATAAATATAATTAAACATTGTTCTTAACCTTAATAATGAACAAATGCTTGTGGCGAAGTTGCAACGACGCAAGGCAAGTCTCCATGCAGAAAGACTGTGTACTTCAAGTGTACAAAATAATCGGTTAAGTTCTCAACCTAAACGTTGATGACGGGTGACGGATGCATTTGAGGAAGTTGAGCGGGAAGCCTGCTGCTTGGGAGTCAAGGCACCTCACGTAAAAAAGTCTTTGCAAATCCACTTTTAAATATTCTTTACTCTCATACATAAGGATGGCAATTGAGAAGAATTCACCAATTCCGGTTCCAAAAATCGTTACCCAATCAGAATTAAGTTTATCATTTGACGGAATTACACTATTCACCAAAAATCTCACTTTGCGTTCCTTAAGAATTATTAGCTAACAATTGGAAATATTTTCATTGCTCCTTTTGCAATTAACATGATCCAAAACTAATTTTGACATAAAACATTTAGTAAAAACAAAAACAAACAAACAGCAAAAAAAAAAAACCCAGGCTTTGCAATATATATAATTTCCGCACAGCTGTAGAAACCCATTTTTTAGGAACAGCAGCCTTCTTAGAGTGTCCGGAGTTCCTACCGAGAGATGTCTGAGAAAATTGAATGTGATGTTAACGTTGAATAACCTAACCAAATTCTTCTGTGACATTTGGTTTTCAACATTTAGATTTTTTTTTTTCTCCTCTTCGCCGGTCCGTCGCTCTGGCCGTGACGAAACGCCAGTCAAGGAAAATAACTCACTAGTGGCAAATCCATGGTCATGGTGCTGAGGATTTATTTTTTTCAAGAAGAATCTGGAAGGGAACCAATCAGTTCTAAAAAAAAAAAAGAGCCAGTTTTTGTTTACCAGTTCATAAAAGTAAATAAACTGTGGTTAACATTGAATCAAAAAAGTGACTGACGCTGGTGAAGTGAATCATTTTAGTAAAGAGTACACAAAGCTCACCTTGTGTTGTATTTACATTCGCTTCCGCTTTCTTTTAGCGTAATTAGTGACTCCATTTTGTCATTGTGCTGAGCAGCTTGGACCAAACGCGCGTATTACTTAAGTTAAATTTCCAGTACTATGAATGTCTTCACGTCACTCGTCTTTGCCCTTGCCGGTACAATTCTACCTCCGAAACTAATTCAATATCTCTCTCTCTAAGGAAAAAGCAAACCTTCAAGTTGCTAACTGGGTTGAAGTCTTGCTTTTGCAGAGGACTTGGCGTCAGGTTTGACACCGTTCAATTTCAGGCCGTATCGTTCCCAAATATTTCAGCTGAATACCGGACTGCACATCCTCTGGAGCGTAGCCATCAACTGTCTCTTTGTACTGAAATGAAACCCTTCTTAACTACTTTAGAATAGGTTCCTTCGAAGAGCCATCAAATATGTACTTTAAAGGTCATGTCTGTAGCATTTGGATCCTCCGCTAAATAATATATTAGGCGCAGCGTGCTGACTTTCTCCAGAGTTGAGCTTGTCAATGACATGTTAGGTTTTTTTTTTTTTTTCAGTCTTAGTAGATGGGATTCCTTTGGTTTTGATCGGCATTACTTCGCTCACTGAGCTGAATAACATTTTACAGCTATTCTTAATTTAAATGAATGCGGATAACATTAAATGTGCAGGTACAACCATTGCACGTTATGTAAAAGATTCTCAAGACGTGTCACACAGTTTTGTGCCCAAACCTGAAATGTGCGGTCTTGCTTTGTTGACCCGAAAAAACGTTGTTGGTCCATTTCATCCCTTATGGCTTTCCTGGTTTTTACTGAGCCTGTGAAGTTTCTTGAGATTCCGTCCATGTACTATCAATTCGGAAAAGGAGCTTCAAATGTTTCGACACCAGAATCCTTCCGAACAAGGCTTCTAGCCCCGAACTGCACGTGTGTTCAGCCGTACGTGCATGCATGCGGGAGTGTGTTCGTCTGTATAAGAGGGTCAGGTGCTGAACAGTGGCTTGTGCCAAATGGAAGCAGACAAAGAAAGCCTGCAGTGAGGCTGTAAATGAGAGGAGCTATTTAGGGACACTCCACATTTCAGGAATGCACATGAATCATTCTGTGAGCCCAATGCACGCGTTAGCATGCATAGCACACATCTTCTAGGTCGTGTGCGTGTTGGAATTCACCATCCTTGCAAACCGTGGCACACATTATTCTCTTATTTGCATGTTTGTGTGGAGGAATGTCCCCAGTGGAATTGAATAAATTGATAGAATGGGCGAATCAGGTGGGAATAGATGGGGGGGAGGACAGAAATTAAAGTGGCAGTCAAATGGCAGCGGTGCAGCTGAGCATCAGATGGAGGCAGTCCCCGGTTTAATTACACTTAACCCTCACCATGACACCATGCGATGTCGCCATGACACACCGATGCCAGTGACAAGCATGTGCCCGGGCTTGATGTGCAACTTAACTCCTCATTTTGCATGTCCTGGGTCGTAACATCAGGTTGATTTTGCACAATTGTTTTTTTTAAAAATTTTTTTTTTTTTATTATTATGGTTAGAATTGTCTGTTCTAGAGGCCGAACGGGCTGGCCCTCCGGCCTGGCCGGACGCCCATTTTTGGAGCGGGGGTTGAGGGGTGACAAATTTTAAAAGAGGGATTGATTAACAAATGCCGGAGATGGATTTTAGTCCGGCCCACGAATCGGCCCTCGTGTGTGTGACACTCACAAAATGGGCAAACGACAAAAATTGCCTCCAAACGCGTCAAAAGCGCCACTACCAACGTTTGTGTATGAACAGACGTGAGACAGCCGTGTGCGTTCAAGCATGCCTGTATTTCCTTATTCTGACGTCACGTAACCCGTGCCTCCCACCTGCTACGAGGGCATACCATTACAAAAGGGGGGGGGCATACCACAATCGCTATAACTCCAACAGTGGGCACATTTGTGGAGAGGAAGAAAGAAGAAGGAGATGAGGAAGGAGACCAATAAGACCATAATAAGGCCATAATAAAGTAAGCAAATTTGAAAAGCAGTCGAGGTTGAAAGGGTACCAAAATAACGGCCGGTGGGCAGTGACTGACTGGCAAAAAAGTGTCAAGTGCCCAGCTCTGCCGTTATGAAATTATTTGGAATTCACCTTAGTTTCATCTATAATTGAAACTAATGCAGTCGTAAAATCAAACTGCTATATAATATGTATGAAAAAAAACAACTTCTGGGCCATGAATATAACGCAGTTAGATGAAATCAGTAAGTACGGCTCTAACTGATTTTTGTGTGATGACATATTCATACGCCGTAACACAAACGAGTTCATTTTATGTTGCTCCTGACCTTGAAATGCCCAACGTTTGTACCGTTTTAAACAAAGAGTTCACTGTACAAATTGTATGCGCTTAAAGATGAAAAGGAAAGGAACAAAAAAAAAATCTGAATCTGGTTGAAACAACCTCATTTAAAATGTACAGATTCGATCGCCTCGCTATTCGCTTTTGTCTTAGCAGAGATCTGTGCTCAGGTTCTGGTCTGTCCCATTTGCACACTTGATTTGGCATTATTTTCCTCTGACAATTACAGGTTGGCAAGCCTTAATTTAAAAAGATGGGGATTATTCCATTTGGAACTGCAGCACCTAATCTAAATTAATTGGCAATACAAGCAACCCAGGCAATTTCAACTCTTGCTCCTACCCTCCAGCCGCGCCTCAACTGTCACTACCCCCAGGTCTTCCAGATGCTCCACCTGACAGTTGAGACAGGCAGGGAGGGGAGCAAGCGACAAAAAAACAGGCAAGAGCTGTAATCAGGAAGGTGATGAGGTATTTCTGCACTACATAGACTGGGAAGGAAGAAAATCCATTTCAACGAGAGGCGGGTAAAGACTATAGGTAGTAATAAGGTCGCTTGGAGACGGAGACAACAGTTCAGGGAACGGAGATGAGTACAGCTGAGACATTGGGAAAAGAACAAGACAAGACACCTCTGCCAAGTCTTTACCATTTGTAACCTTTGACATCTCAAGACATTTTTACATGTTGTGACCTTATCCACACAATTCTACTCCTCGCGTCCTTTTAGTCTGTATACGTCCCGCATTGGTACAACTAATTACAACTTGATCCGGGCAGATACAGTTTAAATTTGACAGATCAGATTTTTGCCCCTGATAAGTGACAGAAATGAGCAGAGCTTACACATTGTATAAAATCAGGGTTGACATCTGATAAACTGTAGACAGGAGATTTCAAACCATGGTATAACTCCTGTGAGAGAACACGGGAACTGCAAACATGTCAAAAAGAAGAGCGAGAAGGAGCTCATGGATTGGGGTGTGAAGGACAATCAGAGAGACAGCCATGAGCTTTCACACGTCTGGTCTTTTGCCAGCTCTTTTTTGCCTTATCAGGCTTGTCCAGACATGGGCTGAAAACATGTACCCACAATGCACTGGAGCTCTCGTCCATCTGCTTATGCACATCCCCGAACCCCCTTTTCCGTCCGCTCGGAGGTCAGCTTCAGCCCGTGGTGAAGTCCGCATTGGATGTCTGTTTATAGAAAAAAACAGCAATGACTCACACGTATTGTATTTGTATTTTTTTTTTCTCTGTAATTTGTAAAAGGTCGTAACATCCACTTATGAATTAAAAATAGACACACATAATTGCGATTACCTCGGTTTATACACGCTATTGTTGTTGACACGTGGACTTTCAAAGGATAATGTGGATATTAAAGAAGTCTTATGAAGTCTTATAAAATTAGATTAGCATAAATGTGAAATATGACCTGTACTTTGCGCTCTGCTCTCTTCTATGTTGGAACAACAAATCAATTCATTTTGCCCAGTTGAAGTTAGATATTCGGAAAAAAAACAATTCTTTGGTTGTGCATTGGCTCTAAAAGTCTTTTGTTGCCACCACGGGATGCTGCGCCTCATACATTGCAAATAACTGCTATTACGTCATGATCATTTGTGTGTATTGTCAGTGCAGCCTATACTGCCAGACTTTTTCTCATGCAGTCCAAAAAGTGCATTCTACGTCATTGGCCTATCAAGTAAGAACATTTTCACATTATAATGACATAAAAACTCCTTATACTTATCACGATCTTTGAACCATGTTGAGAGCTTAAGTACTTTTAAATGCTGTCATGTGCACATTTTTTCTTTTTTTTTTTGCCGCGGGTGCGGCTGATTAAAATAAGGATCATTTGTAAAGTCCTAAATAATTCCACTCTTTTCTGGTCACCATTACAGTGGTGCCAAATTACACAGCATCATATTGAGGTGTTTCGACCTTTTTGCCCCTGTCATGCAACTAAATGCATTTTAAACTGCTCTCACAATGATGGAGTGCTAGTCTAGACCATTACCGATCGCTCAGACAATTAAAACACATTTAATATAGATCGTTTGATCTCATTAGACGTGCAGGTTGTGGCAGAGTGGAATCGTTGTCCTTCCCTAAACGTTGACCCCTGTTGAATTATTGAGCTGAGCTGATGGACGTTACACCTACCACAGGCATTGTGCACTGACAAGTAATTTGCAGCCAATTGTCCGATTCGATTTGCATTTACAGGCTATTCAGGTGAAGGTTTTTTTTTTTTGTCGCAGGTCACATGTGATGACATCTTTGTGGCACGTGCGTGTTCATCAACCTCCCATTTAAAGTGTGATCTGTCACTGATGGACATTGATGAGGTGCTTGATGAAATTGCAGAGACGTTTCCACAGCCAAAGGCCTTAAAGCAGACAGTGTGGTGTTTTTCTTTTTCTTTCTTTCTTTTTTTCTTTTAAGTTGAGAGAGAGAGAGAAAGAGATGGGGAGAGAGAGAGCATTTCACAACGGCTGCAGCTCTAACAAAGCACTTTACGAACAGTCGGGCATAAAATAGCAATAATACAACAACAGTAAATTAAAACACAAATATACGATACTAACACATACACAGCAGATCAGTGACAGGAGATGTCATTCTTTGTTTTTAAGTAAAGTCAAGTTTAGCACAGGCTCCTTAAACTTTTTACATAAAGTGCTGCTGAAAACATGATATTTAGCTCTCTGAGTTCTATACCTGTATAACGAATAAAAAAAAAAAAAAAATTAAAATTAGTTGACTTAATTATTCATCAAAGTCTATAATTGTAGTGGTAGCACCACTGACTGGCAAAAAGAAATGTTCAATTTGTTGATATTTTCTTCCGAGCGGGTAAACTACCTATTTGCAAAGAAGAGTGTTTCGGCCTTTATTATGTTAAACATAAACTTTGTGAGTTGTCAAACAGTGCTGATTTTTAGGGTCTAATCATGCATGGAAGAAAAAACTCGTGAAACTTTGCACAAACATCAGGCCTGGCAAAAACATATATTTTAGAGATTTCAGTAAATTACAAATTTTGGTCAAATGATTCTTGGCTGTAGATTCTTGGGGGTTTAAGCTGAAAAGTTATTGAAAGCGTTTTATTTCTTTGCACACTAATGCGTGGTGATGCACTTTTTGTAAAGAACGTTTATTGCGTCTAAACCAGGGCGAAAACATGCGAAAGTTTGCACACACATCACCCCTTGCAAAGACTTTAATATTTTGGAGGGTTTTTGTCCTATGTGTTAGTACCCCAAGGTGCCAGTACCCCAACATGGCCAAGGTTGTGAGGGCCCTTTATAGCCGCTCGCAGCTCTTGTTAGTATTATGGTTAGCCAGTGGAACATCATTTATGGAGGTCTACATTTGATAGGTTCCCGTAATTCTATTTACATACTTAATTTGCAATGCCAGATACAATAAGATTAAACGATAAATGGAATGAGACAGATTTATTGATTGAATTCAGGGTGACTGGGGGCCAAACCATTGCTAGTGTACTGATTGACATAACTACCTTTCCTACAGCTGGTGTGCGATCAATTTCAATCAAACCGCCCTCTGATCGCCTATCGACCAGTTCATGGTGTAGTCTAAGTCAGCTGGGATAGACTCCATCCTTGGTTGAGAACTTGAATAGAAAATGTATGATGGGAGAATTCTGCTATTTGTTGGACGAGCAATTTCTCCAGAGTACTGCTATTCTCCCATATTAAATTTTTTTTATACAGCCTGAAGTGAGAGAAATGACGTGGGAAGTATTGAGTGGGTGAGAACTTAATACAGTAGTTAAATTGATAATGAAAAGTTGTCTAAAAAATAACAAGAATGTTTGTGTGCATGGCGGCACGGCGGTTGACTGGTTAGCACGATGGCCTCAAAGTGCAGAGGTCGTGGGTTCGATTCCGGCTCCGGCCTTCCAGTGTGGAGTTTGCCTGCGTGGGTTTCCTCCGGGTACTCCGGTTTCCTCCCACATTCCAAAGACATGCATGATAGGTTGATTGGACACTCTAAATTGCCCCTAGGTGTGATTGTGAGCGCGGATGGTTGTTTGTCTTTGTGTGCCCTGCGATTGGCTGGCAACCAGTTCAGGGTGTCCCCCGCCTACTACCCGAAGACAGCTGGGATAGGCTCCAGCACCCCCCGCGACCCTTGTGAGGAGAAGCGGTACAGAAGATGGATGGATGGATGTTTGTGTGCAGTTGTGTTCAAGTGTTTTCAAGTTGAGTGGTCCTTGGTCGTGGAATAATGAAGCTCAGTTGGCAGCCAAGTTAATGCCATTGACAAAATTTAAATATTAGGGTTCCCAAAAGATAAAGCTCCAATGCTTAATTATAGATTCAGGTTGTAAAATTAGCCTGCTGTTGGATGCAGATAAGACAGTAAAGAAAGTAGAATGGAAATGTGGCAATGTTGAGTGTTTGTGCGTGTGTGTGTTTTTATGCATGATTGGGGCCTCGCTGATTCTTATAGTCTCATTATGTAGGTAATGGTCCTGTCCTCAGTACATTTCCTTTGGCAAAGTGCTCACTTGACACCATTGATCTGTTCAATCACTTGCACGCCAATACTTTACAAGCCCTGAAATAGAATGGTAGATAGAAACAAATGTTTGCTGTTGCCTGAAGTGACGAGAATTGAAAATACTCTAGTTTGAAAAGGCAAGTGATATTTTGAATACAGGCGGAATATTTTGATACCCAGTGCAACCTCGGAGAGTGAATGCAATCTGTTCCACCACGCTGAAATAATAGAAATGTCAAAATATGGTCCGGGTTACATTTCCACTTTGCTAAAACATTTATAAACTATTAAATACAAAAATAAGGTAAGCCTAGTCCAACTTACATATTAGCAGAAAGTTATTTCTAAACAAAAATATGCAAAATGGCAAAATCAGTACCTGTGTGTGTACCTGCTTTAAGTAATTGAGCAGTTGCTCTCCCTGCATCGTCGTTGTCGGGCTATTGTGGCCATCGAGAATATGGTGAGTGTCCTGAACGGCCGGTCTGTTTCCATGCCGGGCGAAGATTTTGCTTTACTGTGAATGTAAAAGGGGAAAGCGATTTTAGTATTTTGAGCTTTGGTCACTTTGAAGACTATTATTCCAAATAAGATTGTACAGCATGTAGTGCATCATTGTTCCAACTTCATAGTCTAAGAGTGCATATCAAAGTACAAATTCAAAATGTCTGAATTGTAAAGCTGCCTTGTCGGCACACTAATTAGCAACCGTTTGTGTTTTTTCACTGCGGGACATTTTTCTTGCTGAAGTAATGATGTGTATATACAAAGCATTTAATGTATCATCCACACTTCCTCTTTGTCTAGTTAGAGGGGAGGACGCAAAGCCCCACTGAGAACGGACACATAGCGGAAAAACTATTCATTATCTAAGAAAGATGTTGTTTGCTAGGAAATATTTATTTCCCTGCAGAGATCAGTTCCAGGTTTGTTAAGATTGTTTGAAAGATGTGTCAAGACCAACACTGCTCCCTTTGGGTTACTCACACACAACTCACCCAACAGCACTTTTTTTTGTTTTTTTTTTCAACACGCTGACTTTGCTAGAAATAGCAACTCTTTTCACAACTCGACGAAGGTGTTTGGGGAAAAATGGTACACTATCTTTTTATGGTACTTACATAATAATTTGTCAGTGTCAGATTTGATATTTTTCATGATGTGTTCTTGGTCATCATAGTACAAAACAAGTTTTGTGTGTTTACACATTTTGTAGCCAGCATTTAAAGTGTTCTTTTTTAAATACAGTACAGTAATGTAAAAAAATTAATCACTGCCTTTTTCAATTATACATCATTATATTCATTCTTTTTCATATACAGACGTGGCTTCAAACACACGTTTATTTCATTCTGTGACCGTGCTCGTAACTCGAACAACTCAGCTCTCAAATCATCTTTCCCCATTCAAATGAATGGAAAATGTTAGGATTGGCGGGTGGAGGTAGAGGAGGACCCAAATGCAGGGAAGCCAGGCAAGGGTAACTTAAAGGGAATTTAATTAATGAAATAATAGGGCAAACAAGGTACTAGGAGAAACAAACGTATCAAAGTGCAAAATAACGAAGACGAACAAAACGTGACTAGGAAACCGGGACAGGAATCAGGGATAAGCAACAGTGACAACTAACCATGAGCTATGAGCGTGACCTAAGAACAAAGCGCAACAGTGACATCCAAAAAGGGCAATGCACCAACGGCGAGTAGTCAGCGCGGGGCGTTTAAATAGTGAATTAATCTAGGAGTCAACGAGTAACAGGTGCGTGGCTGGTGGGGCGCGTCTCTCCAGCCAACACGACACGACAGGACACGCGCTGGGAAGGAAACGCCCTCCCACGCCAGTTGAGCAAACGTAAACAAAACATGACATGACGGAAACGGACCATGACAGAAAAGCCATTATTCCGTTTCAAACCCCAGAAGAGCTTCACAGCTGACTCAGTAAGGTGCAGTGATATTAGTCATTTTTCACTAATGTTAAGGAATATTCCTTTGAGTATTGTTATATTGTCTGCCTATATGTTTTGCTCCACCATTTGTGTTCAATTAATCATTGTGTTGTGGGTTAAGAGTGCAGCACTGATGTTATTTGAGAGCCATTTACGGCGTTTTGCCTTTTTTTTTTTAAATGGAGTTTATTAAGGCAGAGCTATGGTGGTCAGTTTTAATATGTCATATAATTCTCTTTGTTTTATGACTAATTGACAGTAAACCTAACTGGGCGTCTTTTTTTAAGTCTTGCTCACTTATCTGCTGCTGCTTGTTGCCAAAAGCCTTGAGTTGAGTTCACTGCCACCATACAGCACTGGTAGGGGAAACTTTTGCTCGCAAGTCAAAGCAAACAAAAAAAAAATGTTTTAAATCATCATTGCAAGATGGCCTTATCAAAGATCTCAGTTTTGGCGATGTAAGTAAGTACTTGTGCTCATACTTGGTCTGACGAATAAACATGCTAAAATGACAATTTCAGACAGTGTCACTCAAAACTGAGCATTATTACTTTTTGTGATGGTGGAATTTCTGATGCAACTTAGCAGCGTGACAAGCACATGCATCATTTAGCATTTCTGCATGCATGTATAATACATACATGTGTTACATGATATGTCCTCATTACCCGACCTTGCTCATGGTTAGACCTACTGTCTGTGCACATGCAAGGATGTCCAACAGAACAGCCACGAGAACCAAATTTACACTAGCAATGATGGTGAAGGATGCCGAGTGAAAGCAACGAGTGGACGGCGTTCGATGCGTCATTTCCCGACACAAAGTTGATGGAGTCATGAATTTGCTGAGAGGAAATGCGTGAGCGGTATCACTAGTGTCATGCTCAGCACTTTACATAATATCTCGAGTCTCACCTGACCGCGTTTAATGTTTGCATTTAATCAGGAGCCCCCAGCAGCTGAACAGCCTTCGTATCGACACGCAAACTTGCCCGCTCTCCCATTGTCATCCACGCACGCGCACGCTCACACGCTAACACACAGCTTACATGTATAATGAATCATAGTAGGATTAATGAACTCTGTTTGCAGTGCAATTAGAATTCCATCTTTGTCGTAGAGGCAGTCACAGAGAAGCCGGCGTGGCGTCTGTGTCTTTCAGTCACCTCATTTCGGTGTCAAATTGGGCTCATTTTATTTCCTTCATGTATTATGAGTCTAATTAACATGATAGCATATTGTCGTGCTTGCTGGCATTCTTGGGTTTATGAAGTGCTTCACAACCGATTCCCAATTAGTAATGGAAAGGGATTGTAGAATTTGAGGCTGAAAATGCAATTCTATTCTTATGGAAAAGTGATATTTTGTGTAAGTATCAAAAGAATTCTCTCCCAATGTTATTTCCATTAATGTCAAACATGGGCTAACATGGTACGGGCACAACTGAAAGTCACTTTGGGAACATGTGAAGGTTATACTTTGCTTTCAGGACAGATTGTGGCACTCTTGACATGATGTGACATTAGCTGCCGTGTAATGACGCGACTATTCTTGACATAGCTGAGAGGATCATAACTTTATTTGCTTTTTCGAGAGACTTGAGCTCTGACCTTAGCTGGTGAAAGGATAACACGCACACTGTGATTTAATTTTGCGGTCATGTAAAAAAAAAAAAAAAAAACACAATCTGTTTAGCTCTGTTGTTGTTCCGTGTCGTTTCAGACCACGCTGAGTCTCAGGAGCCTTTGACAGCTTTGTGCTAAAAACACCAACAAATCATTTTAATGAGACTTGTTGTCCCCCCTCCCATTTCCTCATCTGCCTGGGAGGCCGAGCTTTATGATGATTTACATGACAGGTTTGGCTCAGAGTGTGCGCAAATGCAAGAGCGCAGATTAATAGGTTCACTTATTCACATTTAAAAAAACAAAAAAAATTTACCTGCACTTCACCCAATGTATTCTAGACTGAGTTTGTAAACCTGCTAATCAGGGCTTTGTGGGATTAAGTACTTTCAAGAATAAAATTCAGCGATGCCAAATTTAAAGCAGAATCATGACAAAACATTCCATGTTTTATCCTCCACAAAGGCTTGAATACAAAAAAAAATACTAAATCTTTTGGCGCCTTAAGATTTTGTAAAGTCTTAGGTATAAATAAATTTTAATATTTTTTTTAAATGTGTTACATTTTTTGAAAGTGTTATAAAATGTTCAAATCTTTTTTCAAATGTTAAAATACAATACAACCTTATTCATATCGCGCATTTCACAACAGCTGTAGCTGTAACAAAGCACTTTCTATATGGTGTAATATGAATTAGCAGGAAATTAGAACACAAATTAAAACACATACAATAGATACCAGACGAACAGCGACAGTCTCATGTTGAGTCGAAAGCTAAAGAATAAAAAAGTGTCTTCAAACGAGCTTTTAAAATGGACAGAGATTGGGCTTGCCTAATATTTAATGGAAGCTCATTCCAGAGAGAAAGTCCGGCAACAGAAAAGGCGCGATCCCCCCAGAGGCTGCGCTTAGTCCTCTGCACCTCCAGTAGCATTTGGTACGCACACCTGAGGCAGCTGGCCGGTGCGTTGGGGTGGAGGAGCTCAGAGAGGTACGCTGGGGCAAGGCCATTTAAAGATTTGAAGAGGAACAGAAGTGGCTGAAGAGAGGCAATAATCCGCCATCAGAGCTCCAGTTAAAGTCATATAAAATAACTGACATGTTTTGTCAACCGCTGCTTTGTTGCAATCAAATTTCTTGTTACAGCAAAATGTTTTGAGTCGCTACCGGATTGCCGATTGAGACAGCAAATGTGTTTTTTTGTTTTTTTTGGTACAGCACCAAAAAAGGGTGCTGAGGCAACCAACTTTTTCAATGGCTTCCAGTGTAAAAGTTCGTGTTGAGCGCCGTGCAGTATTCGCCACTGTGGTGTACAGTGACGGTGTTAGCTGAGGCTATCAGCAGGTGCGCTAACAATGTAATGTTGATCCATATTTTGTCAGCATTTCTTTAATAAAGACATTGAAAGAGCACCAGCAGCGTTTTGCATCCTCCCTTTCTATGCCACCTTTCATGGATTCCACTTCACTATACCTAGAGGTGGTCAACTATAATCAATTAGATTATGATAATGTACATTAAAAAAATTTCGCAATGAACTGAACATATACCGCTATATCTGAAAGCGCCCATTTCGTGGGAAACAGGCTCAATCCTAAATTGAAATGTAATACTTGCTTGTGCTCACTAGCTAGATCCAGCTGCTAATAACGAACTAGGATCCCATTTCGGTGAACTCGGTCATAGAAGCATCAATCAAAGCTTGAGCTCAGCTGCGTGTTTCGGCTCTAACTTCCTCCTCATTAGAGACAGCTGAGGGGACTCAGGTGTAAAATTGACCAGGTTGCGCTAACCGCTATCCATTCCCCGTTGTAGGAGTTCTCGCAAAATGAGGCAATGCTATGCAGCAATTCAGTAACTCGCATAAGAGGCTCAGCATAATAAATTTCCAGGCCTAATTCCCTAGACGTTGAAGCAAATGCGCATCGATTCAGACGTAGCGCTTCACATCTTTTTGAAGCTGCTTTTATATTCTTTAGCAGATTACACTCTTTATTATTCTTTTACATGATTTTTCTGCTTTTTATAGTGGAAAACAAGGAATGCGAATCATTTTATTCACAGCTTAATTTTAATGTCAATTTAGTTTCTCACGAGCTAATCAATTTGAGCGTTAGTAGCAAATTGATACATATGTTGCAAACTGAAACACACCCACCCACATCCAGTACTTTGGTGATAGCTATATTATATTATACAGCGTAGGGCTGGGCGATATGACCTCAAATCCATACCGCGAGAAAATGAGCAATTTTACCTCGATAATGATAAATGCACGATAGATTCCCCCCGTGGACTAAAATCAAAATAAATGCAGGAAATGCATATTGACTGTTTTCTTTTATTGACCAACTGGTACACATTACTTTCAATGAAAAATAAAAGTACAAAAATCATTTGTATAAACATTCCAAATAGCTTGCTTTGCATGACTTGAACTATGTCACAAAGAAAAAGGGTACCTCTTGTAAAATCTTTTTCTGCAAATAGAGTGCGCCAAGATGCTCTCATGATGTCAATAATGCCAAACAAAAAAATGATAAATAAAATGAAAGAAAATGTCAATGCAAGACAAATAAACAAGTGTGCATCATCGTGAAAATGTGCCGTCTGGAGTACTCTGGTGCGCAGTCGCCACTTGTCATCTATGTAATGTACAGTCAGGCTCAATCAGGGATCCATGTTGCGACCCGACCACAAGTCGGATGTAGATGCAAAATGCTTGACATGTCTAAGCTCCTGTCCCGATGTTGTCCATATCGGGAAATACGGCTTTCATGAAGCGTTTAAATCCTGTGCGCGCCACTGTAACTAGAGGAGCTTTCTCTTTAGCTATGTGCTAGGCTATCGCGTCCACCTCTGAGACGTTCTCTCGTATGGTGTCGCCTCCGTTAATGGGCTGTTGTCACTTGTCCAACCTTGCTTCTCACTTTGAACTTTCAGCACAGCATGGTTGTGTTGTGGGTGGTCAAAAAGCTTCTGGATTTGAATCGCCAGCTACGACAGCGACGTCTGTTTTCTTTCTCGATCAGACGGGTGGAGTCACGTGACTAGAGGCGCTGTAGCGGTCTTAAAGGGGCATGAACATTGCCGCAGACAGAAAAGGCTTTTCTTTTTTTTTTTAAACACAGAATTTACCGACATGGGCAAAATGATTTCGGTCATAGTAATAAATTTCGGTAACGGTAAATTTTCGGTTTATCGCCCAGCCCTAATGTCCAAAAGGTCACTTGATACACTAATTAAACTTCTACATTTTGTTTCAGGTGTCATTATAAGACAATTGTAACAATTAGTATTTGACAACTTAGAATTTGCACTTTTTCTGAACATACGACTTCATGTTGTACGACATGTTTCACAAGTATTGTGGTGACTATAAATCTCGAACTGGAGCTGAACTCCTGCTGGGGAGCGATAAACAACTTGCCGGGTCGCGGTCTTGCAACGGTGCTCCAATGTCAATTGCCAGCCACGGGCAAGGGAATGAGATGCTCACGGGAATTGCAAAGCCCAAGCTATCCATTGCGGATGGCCTCACATTGTGTTGAATGACACCTTCAACGAAATCGAAGAAAGGAAATGTATAGTGACTTTTAGAACACCTTGTAATAAACCAAAAGCAAACAACAGTACAGACTTAACAAGTATTAACACCATGAGGCAGATGTGGCGGCTTTTTACTCTTTTAAACAGCAGTTAGCAGGGGTGTACTTTTTAATCCATCGAGTTGACCTTATTAAGGTAACACAGACAAGGTATTCCCTTAAACAATTTTACACTTCATTAAGTTTCAAAGCAGAGTTCCTAGAGAGCTGTTTGACTCCCACAAGCAGCGACTTCCTTTTTTCTATAGGTTTCACCGAGAGGCTGACAAACAGGAATGTTATTGAAGCTGTAGCCTTTTGATTTTGTGGCTGTCTTGTAGAATCTTCACGACACTGCAACACTCTACTGTTGCTGTCCCTTCTATCTCAGATCAGTTCACACTTTCTTGTTTCCTATACTTTTTTTTACTGTACATGTTCGCACCAGAATTTCATTACACGTTTGTACCGTTGCACATTTTATTTGGTATTCGGGTTGTTTTCCGGCAACGTAGCGACACTGCGTTTGTGTGATCTCTAATCACAGTGATGCCTTCCTCAGGTCTTGTTGTTTTACATCCCACAAATGGGGTGGAAATGATCTACTAAAATATATTGTTTTTTATTTATGAAACCAAGATTTTTAGTTAAGCCCAGAACCCATCAGTGTTACCATTTTTATCCCATAATGTTAAATTCTCATTTAAATTTGAAGACAACCCCTAAAATGTATTTACAAGAATATGTTCTACGCACTAGTCTAAACATGGTGTTGCAGGATACTGAAAAAGGCCAACCCCTTGCAAAAGTAAGATTTTCAAAAAGGATTAAGCATTTAAATACAAATGTTAAATGAGTGGCAATCCCAAATGCCAACCCCAAATATTGTATGTTCATCTCTGGTGACTGAGCCTGACGGGAGAAGCTGGTAAATACTGAATCCTCTAGAGCCAGACATGGCCTTGACAAACACTGAACTCCATCAAAGTGAAATTGTGTTGTTTTGTGCCATACGGAATTATCCCAAAATGCAGCATCTTATTCTATCCTTATTTACTCCAAAATTAGTTGTTTTTTTTCCAATTCACAGTCAGCGAATGTCGGTTCTACAAATATGCAGAAGTCATACAAGAGAATAACAAGGCGTGTGAAACTAAGACGACACCCGCTGACTGAGACTAAATAACATGAAAAGATCATCCGTCCATCATTAGTATCAATCTTTTGCAAGAATCACTGTGACGTTAAATGTCTTAACCTTTAATTTATTGCTCTCATTGTTGTTTAATGGAGGTAAATGTGAAGTGTCAGAACAGCTGGCTATGCTGCCCGACTTTTCCAATAACACCTGACATTTGTAATAATTTTTAACCGACAGAAGAATAGATAAAAAGTCGCGCCAATCAATCTTGCTGTTTACTCTCTTCACATACAAATTGTATCACGATTATATGGAATTAGGGCTCTAGCAGCAGACGATGCAGAGGCCTTCTTGGAATGGCTGTTAATATTATTTCTCCTTTTTAGGGCCTTTGGCAAGCCCTAAAATGTTTGCATGTGTTTGTATCCAGGTGATAATGTGACCCCCAATACTCCTAAATCACCCAGTAGGCCACCTGGAAAGTTTGGGGAAAAAAGCCCCCAATCCCAGCTTAACCAGTCAACAAGAAATCAGGTACAAGAAGGAGCCAGATGGGCGATGCTCAATTGTGAGGCTTTTGTTTTTATAGTCTCCGTCCACTTATGTTAGCACAACTTAGCATCATAGTTTTATTTTCTTCATGAGGATTTTCCATGAAATTTATTTTTTAGTCATTGTATTGGCTTCCTCACTTGTTAGTTATCCATTCATTCTTACACAAAAACTACAAAGCACTTTTCCACACCGTGATGCATGGACAAGACAGAATTGGTACAGATTTTGATGCACGAGTCTGCTTGCATTGGGGCAAAGTGTTGCAGTGACCCAGCATACCTAGCAGATGGCATTGTGGGGCGGGAGATGAAAAGCTTACGCTTCCTGCATTCCCGGCACCTACACAATTAGAGTCGAACTATATTTGATGGCATTTTAGGCAGTCTGACTGCCGAGACTACCCAGGGAAGGAATCTGCTCTCTGGAACTTACCAGCAACACCCATGATGATTCACGCGCTATGCGCCTCATTGGGGCAGTCAGACTGAGTTCAGTGACATTGACCACAGGGTGAAGGTAAATGGCATTTGGGCTTCCGCTTGTACGACCCTTTTTCTACTTGTAAGATACTCAAAGTGCTTCAACAATGTTTCGTCATTCACCTCCTGCTGACGCTGTTTCAGGAGCAAGTGGGAGGTTTAGTATGATGCAAAGGGCCATGGTCACAATTGAACCCATGAGAGATATGTCCACCTGGGCCGTGCCACTTGGGACAAATCTAGAAAAATATGATATTATTCAATACCAGATGAGAACACTTGCCAGCTTTCGCATCTGCGGATGACACAAGATGGAGATGATGATTGTTTGTTTTTATGTGTATCTTAAAAAGAAGCCATTTATCCGCCATTCATTTCAAAACACAACACCCTTTCGTTCCTTTCCGCATGTGCATCTCTTTCAGTTGCCGCTTGTCTTTGATCACAACTGAATTTATTATGAGTCATCCATTAAACAACAACCGAAAGAAAACAAGAATGTGAGGAGAAATCAAAAGGATGGCATCGCGTCAGATTCAGCACACCACCACCGCTGTGCTGGTTAAAAATGGTCAAAATTTACCATCCGCCTTGCACTCTTGACCCAAGAAGTCTTCCTTCCCTTCTAATATTGATGGCAGGGAGGAGATGTCACACAGAGTCAGGTGGTTTTGCTCTGTGGTACAGAAGAGTCTGTCAGCTCTTTTTTTTTTTTTTTTTACACTCTGCTGGATGTCGCTTCTTTCTTAACTCTCTTTCCCACATACGCACTCCAAAATCCCTATGGGCTCTAGCGCAGAGGGCGCATAAGAGGCAATTTCACAGCACTTGGCCTGAACCACCTCATACACACGCACACACGCATTGATGGAAGAAGGCTGGTACAAAGCAAATCGCTTTGTCAATCAGGTCCGTCCTCCCTTCTCTACATATGACCTTTTCTTCTCCTGCGACACCTTAAATGCACCGGCTCCACCCCTCTGACCCTGTGCGTATGACACCCCACCGCCGCCCCTGCTCATCACCTCCTGAATGGCCACGCCAGTGTCGATTAGCCTCTGTTTGGCCAGATGCTCAACTCGGCTTAACCGAAGCCTGTGGGAACGAGAGCTGCTTATTCTGTCACTGGGAGATGAGTCCGCCGCGACGGCAGCTCAAATAAGCAAGCATTTCATGTACACACACTCATCTGCATGCGTACACAGCAAACACCCATTTAATGTATGTCGTCATTTGCAATGTGACAATGACTTTTTAGGTGTAGTCACGGAATTGTTTCTGCTAAGATCAGTGTACAATATTTGCATATGTAAGGGCGGGGCTAAAATGTACTCAACTGCAGAGGCTACCATGTGACTTTCGTGTAATTAATTGAGCTAAGCAAAATATTAGACGCATGCTCTCATTATGATGCAGTCAAATTCTACACCTCTGCAAAGTAAAAGTACCACAATAAATTGTTAAATTAATATTTCTCTGATAGTCTCAATCATAACAGAACATTATTATTTGAACCCGATCAATATGACTTTATTGAGACGAATTCCAATATTTGGCAAAATTAAAATAAATTAAAAATGATATTTATTTTTCGGTCCCATAAAGCTTACAGAAATAAAAGATTTGAATTGCAGGCAGTGTCAATACTGTGTCCTTTAATATTTGTAACTTTATAGCAGATAAGATCTTTTTTTTTATTTAAAAAAAGCAATCATCAGCCAATGAAATCGGTCGGTCGATTAATAGATTTGGTCATTGTGTAATTGGTCAGAATAATTTTGCGGATGGTCGTTGTATTTGTAATATAGTGGCTGAACGCACTCCTCTTAATCGAAAGGACTTTGAATGATGGCAGCTGTGTGCTGACGCTCTTGTAACATGAATTTGAATGTATTGTATATTATATACATATTATATATTATTGTATATTTATATATATGTATATTATTAGCACGACCACTTCCCTACTTATAACAGAATGTGCAAACCTCATAATCACTGTTGTTTATTTTTACTTCCTCCCCTTGGAAGAAAAAAAAAAAAAGCACACAGTTTCTACCCGTATTTAGTCATGCAAATATACAAATGAATCTGAAAGGTCACATTAAAGTTAGTTCATATTGCTAAAAAAGTTTTGCAGAAGCTTTTATTATTTTATTATTATTATTTTAAATTATTACACAGATTTGTTGCTTTTTAGTTTAAAACATTTTTTTTAATCGAAGCCACATATGTTTTTTTTTTCACTTTTATTTTGTGTAAAATGGTCTCTGTAAATATAAAAGTAATTCAACAAATTGCCATTACCTTTTCAACACCTTGCTCCCAAAGGATCCCTGATTCAGTGCATTAGGACCTTCACGAACTTTCTCATAATTTTTCTCGGCTCTCTTGTATTTGTCCTCCTTGGAACAATCCCTCTGTAAAAAACGGTCTGTTCATCCCCTCGTTAACTTTAATTCTCCCCCTACAATAAAGTGTCCATGCTTCTTGTTAGCTGACATTAGATTGTTGGTTGGTTTACTTTCTGTTTAATCTGCAACATAAAGTCCGTTTTACAGACACAATGTCTGCTGTGTGGTAGCGATGTCTACCGGCACATATGGTAGAATCGGGTAAAAGTAAGAATAATGAAATAAAAGTAATTATTGCCATCCTGTGGAACAAATTTCCCTGAGGGAAGAAAATGAGGCAACTATTTAAGTTGTGATCTTTTATGTGGAAGACACACACATCAATCAGTTAGCATCTGTTTAGAGATTTTTTTTGTTAAAGTTCAATTACAATTATCTGTTGATCGTTCACAGCAAAAAAAATACAAGTTTTTTTCCCCAGTTTTCTTTGAATACATTTTACTCATTTCAATCATTTGTTTCGCTTAAAATTATCAGGACTTGTCTTAGGCTGTCTCTCATCTTGTCTGCGCTAGGCTGAGATTTGCAATTACTTTTGGGAAACGCACTATGGGTCTTTTGAATGGAGAATGTATTCACCTAAAAATACTGATTTGATTCGATTTTGCATTCATGTGAGGATGACTGGGTGTACTATTTTTTTTAAATTTATTTATTAGGAAACATAAGGAACACATAATTTGTACAACCTGCAATCTGACACAATTAACGTCAGAAAAATTGTGAGAAAAAAAGTGAGTCCAACCTGTCATGTCAGAAAATCAGATAATCACCTCAAATATTCTTTCAAGGTCATTCAGTGGAGGGCTCACATAGATTATCAGCAAATGATGTGGCACTCATTGTAGTCATTCGCCAACTTTTCTTTTTCCATCTCAGGATCCAGATACTGATCAGATCGTCTCCACCCCTTCCAGTCTGCTCTTAACATGGAATAGCCAATGGGGATAAACAGTCTGGAAAAGCAATGAACCTCAAAAGATGTGTCGCAGAACTGGCACCGTCTTATTTGAGTGCTTATCTTGTGAGCAAAACGTTTAGTGCTCGCTTTTGATTGACAGTCGTGGACGTATTAATGAATTGTACTTTCAATCTGCATCATCGCCAGTGCTCTGTGATTAATATCGTGACTTTCCTGGATTGCATTATAAAACAGCAGTCAGTAATATGCAGGACAAACTAGAATCAAATGGGTCTTTAATAGTCGGTCAGATGTGGAAATGTGTATTCTTACTGGAGCAGCTGCGTGTGTGGGTGTGTGTGTGTTTACTACATTTTGTTCCAGGACACACGCAAACATGCTTGTCATCTGCATCTAAACTTGTGTGTGTACCAGTGAATGCTAGTTTGTTTGCGCAAGTGCGTTCTTCTCCCCTTGCCATGTTCAACTGCAATGACTGAGTTCTCAATGTCAGCCGTGAATTCAGGTCATGGAACCGTTCTAGGTTATTACGGGTCAGGATCAGAATATGAGTCATTGTCAATGCTGTTTACCAAATACAACAAAATGCCCCGACTGGGTAGCTCTTGAAGGTTATTGCGCATGATATCTCCAACTGATACGGTTGCATGCGGAGTGTGCAGTTGTGTGTAGAATAATAGTGCTTTCAGTGCGTTTACAAAAAGGAGTCGAGCTCAAAATAGCTTTTATTTGCAGACACGCAAATGCACTGAGAACACTGACTGTGTATGTTTAAAAAATAATGGAACATCACAAATGTTACCCCTGTACAAAAAGTAAAGAAAATTCATATTAGGCCGTTGACCAATACAGTATAGGCACGAAAATGTTTTTAAAATTTGCTTTCCTAAGAATCACTAATAGTAATTTGTATAACCACACTTTTTGAGAACTGCTTAAGATCTGTGTCGCACAGTCAACTAAATTCTGGAACATGTCAACTGCTTTTCCATCTTGTGTTCATTTGACTGCATTGATCTGTATTCCATAAATACAACTGTGTTCCACAATTCATACCTTTATTTTGATGTTTTGATTTGGAATAGAATGCGCAGTGTTCCCAATGCATTGAAGGAAACCCTTTGGCGGGTTTCAGCTTTATCCTTTTTAACACATTGCTATTTTTTGTAACGCAACTGCAAACTGCGTGCTTCTCACAAGTGTAATGTTATAGTAAGCGGGGAGGGACAATAATGAAGAGAAGCAGCGGAGTGTGTCAGAGATGTCGGGTGAACAGGCCTCGACGGATATGAATTACAAACTTGCGAGAGGTTCACGTCAGTTCAGTTCTGGAAGTGTACGTTGGAGAGCAATGGAACAACAAACCAGTGTGTGTTCTCCTTCAAGCTAGGTTGACTCTTTTCCAAGTTTTCCTTGTTTAAGGCTTAATTTACACTTCAAGTGCTGGAACGAGGTTACTTGTTAATCCAATAACCGCATAGCTATTTTAGCAAAGAAGCTTGAAAGTCAAATCAGGAAAAAAAAGGCATGAAAACAACAATGTCCGGTTGAGGAATGAGGCAACTGGTGAGCAGACACAAAAGCTAAAAAAATAACAAAACAATTCATAAAACACATTCCCAGGAGGTGATAATCACAGTTGCGCCACAATAATGCCGAAAGGTCATACCCAGTAAAGTGCATCATAAACTCACTAAGTGCTTCATTTGACTGATTTAAACCGTTATGTTTGTGTGGAAGCAAAATGTGATATATTGTCCCAAATAAACACAAGGCATTCAATGTCACATTTTAAAGAAATGTATTGCCGTCAAGCTTGCGTGAATGCTGAAAACTTGGAAAACTTTGCTTTTACTCTTCATGCCCTCTATTACTACGGTCCAATTCAAGAGCTACATAAAAAAATGATCTTTACTTCTTTGTAAAAGAAATCATCTGTGCACATTACTATAAAAATACACACCAGGTTAGAAAGACTGACATTGACGAGATCGACCCGTGACAGACTCAGCCAGTTGAACTGTTTGGCGCTCGGGGTGGGGAGGAGACTGATCACTTTGGCAACGGTTAAGGGCTGGCTCAGTGTGCATCCTCAGCACCGTGAACATGCACACTAATACACTCATTATGGCTTCGGGCAAGAATCATGCATCAAAATACTACCTGCAGTCTGCTTTATGAGGGGAAGCCCACAAGAATGCAGCCCGCCACAAAATTCAGGTGAGTGGGTAAAATGGCACTGATCACACAAAGATTGACTTGCTTTTTGTCCATAAGGTTGAGCGAAATCTTTTGTTGATGAGTGTCTATTCAGCACATTATTTTTGTTTCGCATCTGAGGAATTTTCGTTGGCGTGAATCTCAAGGAATGACATGCATTAATCTGTCGAAAGGTTTTTTTTGAGGCCTGTGTTATTTAACCAATGACAGAAAAGCACTAAAGCTCCTTATATTTTTCCTTCAGTTATATCCATAGTTGGGTGTTTGCTCTGCCTTATTGATAGATGCGGCAAAGGATAGAAATATCATTTATTCATCTTCAGGGCAAATTCACTATAGTGGTCTCCATAACGGAAACAACACAAGGCAAAGCAGGCATGCCAAATTAGTCATGATATTAAAGGTGGGCTGGTGATTGCCGGCTGCATATTGTGCAGCGCGGGCTTCGTACGTGGGATGGTTTTTACTCATTTTGCTAGCTTGTGGGTGTAATATTAGCATGATGCGACCAAAAAAAGTTTTTTTTTTTCTTTCATCTATGCTGCCCCAGTGGTTAGGGACCAATGATCTTGCTTAAACCAAGGATGCATCGATTGGATACTTGTGAAGGCATGGCCAGGTATATATCCCGAGATGCATTTTGTGCTGCTATTACCAAAATACGTCAGAGGCAAGGGGGTGGTAGTGAACAAGTATGCAGCCGTTCCAACTTTTAAAAAGAAACTTGCATTCTTAAAGGCGAAATCAAATTGAGAGTGTTCTTGACAAGAAATGTGTTCTTTGCAAGCCCACTAGTCGAAACATGGCATTCTGATTAGTGGCACATGAATTAAGCCATAAAATCTACAATTTTTTATCCATCTCATGGGTCGGCCATTTTGCCACTTGCTGTTTAACAAAAATGACATCACAGTTGCTCGGGGCTTAGTTAACGACCAATGGCACTGCTTCAGAGACCAAACCAGATGAGCCCTGATTGGTCATTATTTGAGCCCTGAGCACCTCTGATGTCAATTTAAGTCGACAGAAGTGGCAAAATGGCCGCCCCCTGAGATGGCTAAAAACGGGTGGCTTTTGCTGATTAATTCATATTCCACAAACATAATATTAATCAGAATGCCTTCTTTCGACTAGTAAAGGCACATAGAACATTTTATTGCAAAGATTTTTGGGGGCGGTTGACTTCCCCTTTAAGCCCCTAAGTGGCAAACATTCACAAAGGTTTGCAAAGGTAGCAAATGTTGCGTTCTCATCCGGGTTTTTTTCAAGGTCAAAAATGATCGTTCGATGTTCGCCAGACATTTTACAGACATTCAACTGTACTTTTCTTGTCGACGGGAAATGTCTCAAGAAAAACTACTAAAACTGTTAGCAAACGTTTTTTGCAAATGTTTGCAACCTTGAATGGACCCTGGCGTGTACACACATTTTGCTAACTTCGCCAGCTGTCGCAACTGTTTGCCCTCAAGGGAAGAGATGCTTTAGGAAGAACGTTCATGCGTCTGGTCTAAGCAGAGGCATCAAATCCAAATCCAGATCATAAAAATTGTCTTTAGCCATTGATTCTTCTACTCAAAGGGCATGTAAACGAGGTCTTGAGTAGACGCACCTGTTGCTAAAGCCAAACTGGCAGGGTTTTTACTTTCTGGACCTCTACGTCTTCGGAAAAACGTACTTGCCAAGTTCATGAGACTTTACTCTGCGTTATTCATATTGCAAAATGGACAATGTCTTCGCTATTGTCCTAACAGTTTGATTTCGACTTTAATCTTGTCTATGCGTTTACCACTGCCAACTCTAATCGGATTAGTTTGCTGGCGAATGAATTTTCAGTTTCAGTTTTTCATAGAAACAATTGCTGTCGTGACTGACTAAGTCATATGTGGTCGCAGGGTGAGATCTCGCCCTTCCAGGCCCCCTATGAGTGATGGTTCAAGTCTGGTGTTAGGGTAAGTCTGCCGACGTAGATTCGGTCCAGTCCGGTTTGTGGCGAGTTTGCGGTGGGTTTAGTGGTGCTGTGGTGTGACAGGCTCAGTGAGGCGGCTGTGTAGTGTGTTGTTGTAGCGGCGGCGCTGGTCAAAGGCTTGAACAAGCAAGTCTCCGCACTGCTGGCTGGGAGACGAGCCATCTCCGTTCTCCCAGAATGAACAGCAGGCAAGACCTTTTTTGTTGCTTTTGTATTTGGGCGTTTGCATCCTCCAAATTGTCCTTTGGACATTTCATCCTGATCTCAACACAAGCATAATGATGCAGTGCTTCTGTGTATGGCTTTTTCAATCATGGAAATATTGAGCCACAAACTTTTAGATTTTAGTAAAGTTACAATATTTTGTTTGTGGTTCTTTGGTAACCCCCCCCTCTGAAATATTACAAATATTATAGTCTCTTTTGTTTTGCATCTCAAGCAAATGACATTTAAACCGGCACGTGTAGACTTTTTTTCTTTGTAGTTTGCCAGTACACTCACCTCATAACATTTACCCCAAAACATTACGCTTATTCATTCTTGATACTTTAAGGGAATTTTTTTCACTTTTATCATGATAAAGTGGTGCTGTTAATCAGGCTCATTTTCCAATCTCTTACGTTATTCATGGATTCAGTTTGCAACCCAGTATCAAACCCTTCTTGGCCAATTATAAAAATAAATTTCCAACTTGCTTGCTTGTATCAAAGTCACCATTCCCACTAGAGAATGTTAATGGCATATAAAACGTAAGTGGAACTTAAAAGCCTAGCACACTGTGCTTTTCTTTCATACGGGGTATGATGATTCCTGCATGGATACCTCTTAGTATTTATTTATCAAGGATTTTGGGATTATATAAACAGGTGTATTTCAATTCTAATCCCGTGCCGCAGGCATTGTATGCAGAGCCAATGTGCACGTGTGCAGCAGGATAATTGGCCCATGTGTGTTACTGTCACTCAGACCTGCAAAGAACACGGCGACCACGTGCACAATTCCAGCGTGACTGCATAATGCTGGCTACTTATTTGTATGTGGTCGGCATACGTTCACATGAAGACTATTTGCATATTAATGACGTGGTACAAGAACACTCTCGCTTTTACAGCTTTCGGAGAGGTATTCCTTTAAGCATTTGTTCGGCGTTGCGGCTGGAAATTGTAAGTTATTTCGGTAACCAAAATATTACACATTATGAAGCAGTGCAGTTACTCACTGCTGCAAATTTCTTTCATATGTGGTATGATGCCTCCCTTGCATGCATAAAATATCAGTAAGCAGACACACACTTTGCTGGCTGCACATCACTTAGCAATGTGACATGGACTGACATCATTTACTGCCTCGGTGCATTTCACATCCGCTTTTCCTCTTTCTCTCATCAACTTCTCTCAGCCAGGTTTGACTCAAGTCTCCACGGGAAGCATTTGTGTCCGCCTGTTTAAATTATGTGTGAATCACTCAATTTACAGTAGTGTGGGCTTTTTCAAGTGTGTTTGTTTCTAAATCTTGTTTGGAGATGTGTGTCTCAAGAGCAATTTGCGTGTCGCCAAATTGCTTGTCTTTGAAGACAACTTGCATTTTTATGTAGAGTATGCTGTAAATAATGTCCCGCAGTATTATGGCCAATTATTCATAACAAAGTCCCATTTACCATTGCGTAAGCATTTCGCAAAAGCCATTTTCAGGTGAACTCGATTTTCTATTTTTTCTTTTTTTGTCTTTTGGACACCCGGTGCGCCATTAACCTTAATGTTCTGTTTTTGTGTCCACAGGCACAGAAATCATGGATAGAGCGAGCGTTCAGCAAGAGAGAATGTGTTCATATCATTGTGAGCGCCAAAGACCCCCATAGGTAAGGAACGTACCGAAATTCAAATGTTCATCCTGCAACAGCGGTTCCTAACGTGGGGACATTACAGATGGACTGTCTCCGAATGAATCCGAAAAAGAACATAAAAGTCGTTGAAGTGCAAGTGGTTGTTGCTTGCATCATCTTAATGACACGATTATTGCAACCCTCCTATTTGTACATGACACCAATTTAAAAGTTATCTATGATTACCATTTGAACACAAAGAAGAAATCTAGACACCAAGCCTATTATGAGTTAAGAGGCCTCCATCTGCCACATGAGGATTTCATTGATGAGTCTTCTAGCGTCAATTTGTCCTCCTCTCTGTCACACACACACACAGGCACACTCAGGCAGTGTGAAACTGTAACGATGATGACAACTAAAGTAGGAAAAAGCTGTCTCCCCCACCGGTCGAATCGCCCACAGTTGTTGTTTTACACAAGCGCAGCCTGCTCATAGCAAATTGTCCCAAACCAAATAAACATCACTGTCACCTGTGTGCTAGCCTGTATTTATGGGTTAATGCAAAGCCTCTGTGACATCAGACACATCCTTTTGCGCCATTGCACAAGTGAGAAGTAGCAGCCCCATAAGCACCTACCTCCTATGAAAAGGAATAACAGCATTTGAATGGCACAACAAAGCTCACAGTGTGGTGCTCTCACATGCTATTTATTTCCATATTATTTTCGTATATGCTCTGCTTCCTTTAACAGCATTTATTCACAACTGAAATGAAGGATGAGATGTGCTTACATGAGTCCAACTACTATGTCAATAAAATATGCTTATTCGAGATCTGCACCACAGCTGGGCTCCTTCACGAGTGCCGTCTCTTCCAAAAGCCAGCAGTGAAGCAGTTGTAAGAGGTTTCCTACGCTGTCCAAGAAAAAGTCCAATGTTGTTAGCGCCAACAATGGACCCATGTGAGCCTGACGGCCGCTGTTGAAGAACAACAGGCTCCTGAAGGCATCCACGTGCTCCAGCAGAGTGTGAAGGCATTGCTGTTATCTGTAAAAGCGGAGTTGTCAGATGAATTATCCTCAGTGTAACGAAAGAGGTGATCACTCAGACCGGAATGATAGATGGGTAGCTCAGTGCGCCCCGTTATCGTCACCGACCAACAAGCCAGGAGGAGTGTACAGATAAGGCGTACAAATCTCACTTGGCTCTCACCAGCCCAGACGAACCGGTGAACTCGGTCACGCCCTCTCAATTTCCCGACCCAGCGGCGTTGTCCTAAATCTTGATTGGAGAGATTTTGGCCTTCTGCTGGCCACGTGGAAGAAGCAACCGGGCTCGGTCCTAGGGCAGACACAGACTGATTGACCACAAGCGACTGGTACACAAAGTTTGACATTTGCATCTTGAAATGGGAATCCCTGATTCACAAATTTCAGTACTTGAGTGTTTAAGTTACTTGCAAAAATGTATTTTGAGAATTATGGTCCCTGTCTGCCCTCACATTTGATCATGATAAAGGTTTTAAAGATTCCACCAAGTGGCTCAGTTCACTTCTGAGATGTTGTCAAATTAAACATAGTTAAGTGTAATTATGTAAAATAATAGAGAGCCGCACTTTTTGCTTGGTTTGACTTTTATATAAGTTGGTCACGACTTAATGACCCCCTGCAAAATGTTGTTGCCAAGGTGAGCGCAATTAACCTTTGCTCTAAATGAAAAAGAACATCAAAAGAAAGTCACGCACATAGATAAAGGCAAAGCATTGATCCTGTCAAACTTTACAACTTGAGGAAAAAAAAAACCTAATTGCGCGACCTGCTAGGTGAGGAGGGGGCGGAGGTAGCATGTGCGAGGTCAAGATGGACACCTCTATGCTTTGTGGAGCCAAGGATCTGACACTCTTGTCTGTTCACATCAGCAACCTCCGCCAAATGTTCAAACTTGAAAAGGACAGCGAGGACCTGGCCTGAGGACACCACTAATAATAACAGACGGCCGTTTCTTGCCAGAATTTGTTAATGCGGTGCAGATTCATGAGAGGAATGTCCGACGATGGAGCCCAGTCTAACAGCACTAATTATTATGATTATTCTAATAGCCTCTTTGAATATGCATGAGATGGAAAAGGTTGAAATTCACCACTTAGTTTTGCTTTTAATCAAAGATTAAGGTTACCGTCACAATTGTTTCTGCTTTTAGCTAAATTATTCAATTCAGGTTCAATTTATCAACATTTACGAGATCATTCATTTCCACAACTATCCAAATAATTGAGGGGAGTCGGCTGCGAATCTGTTTTAAACATTGCCCTCGTGATTCTGAACCGGTTTCTTTGATGCGATTCAAATCGTTAAGACAGCTGTCGCCGCTTTGATGAGAAATCCGAAAAGGCAATATTTTAATTCCTCTCCCGCTGCCTTGATGCACAGAGGAAAGCTACAGTATGTTGCACTAACAGATTATCAACGAATGCTGTAGGAGCAATTTCCCTCGAGATCACATCGTTTCTTTCAAGTCGAAAACAAACACTTGCGTTTGGAAAGGAAAAGCAATGAAGATGTAAATATGAAGTGTCAACTGAATCCGATTCCAAGCCACTTTCTCATACTTCATTCCGTGGGACTGAAAGACAAATATGAAAGCAACGTCTTAAATAAGGACTGAACTTGAAATGCAATTCCGGCATCTTTATAACTTTCACTTTAATGGCTCCCGTGGATGGCCAAGAGGGACAAAGACAGTTCAGAGCAGAAAATCAAAAGAGATGGACTTGCTAACAGAGTGCAAGGCTCCAGCAGAACCTTCAAAATCCTTGTCCACGTCCCTATGAGACGACACAAATCTGTTGACAGGCTGTCACTTCATATTTACACCGGACGCACTAAGTCATCTCCATTTGTCCTTCAATTTCATTTAAATGCTACAAAGTATTACATATATCCAATTTGGTGAAAAAGTGTTCTCATCTCATGTAGGTGCTGCTGCGGTCGCCTCATAGGACAGCATGTGGGCCTTCCCCCCGGCATCTCATCCAGTCACAATGATAAGGCGGAACGACCGGCCAAGAATGACAGTCTGTCCGAGAAGTGGTCCATCAGCAAACACACGCAGCTCAGCCCCACGGACGCATTTGGCACCATTGAGTTCCAGGGAGGAGGACATTCCAACAAAGCCATGGTGATCACACACTACACCTATAGATGTGCTATATCAGGGAGTCACTAACCTTTTTCGAAAATGAGAGCAAGGGCTTCCCATTTGATAGGCTCATCTGAAATAACAAAATTGCTCAAATTATCTTTAATAATATTATTATATGTCAAGGCTCGAAAATAAGCAGTTTCACATTGCAAACTGCAAGGCAAATTTTGCGATGCTCACGTCACCTCATGAAGGATGAGAGCAAGGAAAGCTGTCTCTCTCTCTCGCTCTCTCTCTCTCTCTCTCTCTCTCTCTCTCTCTCTCTCTCTCTATATATATATATATATATATATATATATATATATAAATATATATCCATCCATCCATCTTCTGTACCGCTTCTCCTCACTAGGGTCGCGGGGGTGCTGGAGCCTATCCCAGCTATCTTCGGGCATAGGCGGGGGACACCCTGAATGGGTTGCCAGCCAATCGCAGGGCACACAGAGACGAACAACCATCCGCGCTCACACTCATACCTAGGAGCAATTTAGAGTGTTCAATCGGCCTGCCATGCATGTTTTTGGAATGTGGGAAGAAACCGGAGTACCCGGAGGAATCCCACGCAAGCACGGGGAGAACATGCAAACTCCACACAGGATGGCCGGAGCCGGGATCGAACCCACGCCCGATGCTGTCTCTCACTGTGAGGCCATCGTGCTAACCAGTCAGCAAATATCTGTAACAAGCTTCGCAAAAAAGTAGTAATTGAAAAATGTGATTAATTGCAATTAATTATATAATTTTTATATGATTAATTAGTGAGTCTTCTCTTTGTCTTGGTAGGTTTGCTGTGTATGTTGCCACAGAACTCCATATTCTGTGTGTCTTAAAAGATCAGTCAAAATGCTGTGACACAGCTGGCAAGAGTGCCAAATCTGCTTTGAAAGCAGTTGGCAGTGAATGAGTTAATGTTTTTTGTTTCGCCGACTTATGCGTTACATAAGTAGTTTAATAACAATCTGAAGTGTCTTCTACTCAAATTACAATGTTGAGAGCCATGAAAAAAACATTTCATATGATGGATCACCATTCCTCATCAGAATAATTCAAGACAGGAGCCTCAATCAAGTGTCTATAATTGATTAATGATTAGAAGTGCAATGAGTTTGTTTCAAATGACTTGCATCTGATTCTTACACTCACTGTGTGTGTTAATTATAGCATCCGTGCAGTTCGCGTAGATGATTACAGGTGAATTGCAGCAAATTTTATTTTCAGAGTTGAATTATTCATGCCATGCATATGTTGGTTTGGGTGTCTGAGGATGGATTAGATACATAAACAGATGTTTTTATAATGGATGTGGACTCCAATTATAGCCAACATCTGTCTCGCGGGTGTCCATATATCAGCATGACACGTGTCCATCTGTCTGCAGTACGTGCGAGTGTCTTATGACACCAAGCCGGACCTGCTGCTGCATCTGATGACCAAGGAGTGGCAGCTGGAGCTCCCCAAGCTGCTCATCTCAGTCCACGGAGGGCTGCAGAACTTTGAATTGCAACCAAAACTTAAGCAGGTTTTCGGCAAAGGGCTCATCAAAGCTGCCATGACGACTGGCGCCTGGATCTTCACCGGAGGAGTCAATACAGGTGAAATACCACACATGCGGTCTGGTCTAAAAGTCAGCGAGGCCAAATACAATAAATTATTGAACGTCAACACGGGAGAGGTGAGTGGATTCTCATTATCAGAACAATATGTTGTTTTCTTTTCGGACCCTGCCTCACATGGAAACAATAGGGGTCATTCGCCATGTGGGTGATGCACTAAAAGACCATGCCTCCAAGTCCAGGGGAAAGATCTGCACCATTGGTATTGCTCCCTGGGGCATCGTGGAAAATCAGGAGGATCTCGTTGGCAAAGACGTGAGTAATAAAGCGAGAAACAATGAACACAAGCCCAACTAATGTTTGTAATGTTTTTTGCACATTAGAAGGACACAAATCGGTGAGCAAAGCGCACCTTTTATGCATTACAAATGCCACCTTCATCTCATGTGATTATAGACACAGCATCGGAATATTGTTGCTGTGTGATGTAAAATGTCAAGTTGATTAATTTATTTTATTCCACGAGCAATGAAATTGGTTTCATTACTAAGTATTTTAAGTTGTCTAAGACATGCAAATTGCTTTAAACGTGTCTCTGCTTTGTATAGTTTTTTTTTTGTTTGTTTTTGGTAATGTTCGTCCTCTGTTTGCCAGTTCTTGCTTTTTGCGCCGCCCTTCTCAAATAATAAGACGAGCCCCTCTGCGATGCCGCACCTGACCCCAGGGAATATACTCTTTCTTCTTTTTTTTTTTTAATAACTTGTTTTATGCTCACGATGCTTAGTCTTTAACATATTCAACATATAATAATATTCAACATGAACACCATCCTATCTTTAGACACGTTTCCTTTTTTTCTTTTTCTTTTTTTTACAATTTGTGCAGGTGGTGCGTCCATACCAAACCATGTCCAACCCGATGAGCAAGCTGACGGTTCTCAACAGTCTCCACTCACACTTCATCCTGGCCGACAACGGCACCACGGGGAAGTACGGCGCTGAGGTCAAACTGCGGCGACAGTTAGAGAAGCACATCTCCTTACAGAAGATCAACACACGTGAGTGTCAAGCATACGTGTGCATTATTGATCCACTGAGCCTGCAACATTTGTACTGTACTGCAGCCTGACGAATCACTACCTGAATTATGCTAGCCATACAGAGGATATTTTTAGCAAACCCCACTAGCCTTTTGAAAATGGCTTCCTTCAGAACAGGTTTATTTTTCTTCAAAGCTTCCTGACAACTTAGTTGAACTCTTTCCTTAAAGGGGAACCCAAAAACTTTACAAGAATATGTTCTATGTTATTTACTTCTAAACTGATATTCCGCAAGCACAATATTAATCAGAATGTCACGTTTAGACTAGTGAAGGCGCATACAACGTTTTATTGCAATGAATTTTGGGGGGGTTGACTTCCCCTTTAAATGAAATCACTTGATATTATGCATTATCTTCTTCTGGTATATCACAATATATACGAATATTGGAAACAAAACATGGAATGCGGAATTCTTCACTGTGCACGGAAGGTATATTTTTCTTTTACAAATTCAACCGGTATTGATAGAGAAGACGATTCCATTCATCATTCAAGCCTTTTATCCTACTTTCTTAACCGCTTTGCCTTTTTCAAATGACAAAACGATCCAACTCGTGCTAGAAACTTATAATCAAGACAAACGTGACGCAACTTTGCCCATTTGTTTCTTTGGTTTTTCTGTAAAAGCTCATTAAATTCAAAACTTGTTCTGACATTTTATTGCCTTGCTCAAGTTAAGGCAAGGTAACATATCAGCACGGTGGAAGTCACACTATCCTTAAAGTTCTACTAAGGCTTTTTTTGTTTCGGTATGAGGCAACTTTCCACTGTATGATTAACAAGAGATAAGACATTCATGTTTAGTGTAAAATTTAAGTATTTTGAGAGGCATAATTAAGATGACATCATATTTTCTTTCCCTTTTGTAGTCATTTTCGTGTCCAGTTGGTACGTGTTTGCATCTCGCTTACATCACGCTCAGAAAAGCCTATTTGTATTTTGTGCGTCTACGCTGTGTGTACGCTCTATTAACGCGTATTTGTGTGGACTTGCGCACATATTTGTTCGCGCGTACGCTCTTCATTTGCTATTGAGCCCTTGTCACATAGCATTTATCAGTGTTCAATGTCTATTTAATATCTTGGCTGGAACCCAAATGGATCGTCACAAATACAAAATGCATTTCTCTTATTTTTCGCTCAGACACAAAGCCGGCCGGGCTGCGCTCAACCCCGCCGCCCGTTCCCGCTTTAAATACATTTCTCAATAGCCTCTCACCATATTGTTTAGAATGTGTCAGGGACACAGACCTGAATCGGGGGAAGCGGTGTGTGCAGCCATGATTTATTTTCTGCCCCCTCCTTTTGTTGTCAACATGCACACAAACACCTTTTGTAAATGTCTAAAGGGCCTTGCCGATATGACTCCATTAATTTTAAAGCCAAGGAGACCAATGGATTTTTAAAACCATAACAAGTGCTCCTTGCCGTTGATACCGCCATTTTTGGTGTGTATATTGTCTGATCTCTTATTAAAAACAATCTGTCTGCTTCAAGCATATAAAGCAATGCCCATTGAGTTCAATGGTTGAATGCGCAGACATACTTTCCCTCTCGCTCACCATCGAGTCATGTGACTTGTGGACTTCCCTTTGTCATCCTATGCCTGGAATCATACAAAAGGGGCTGGGAAGGCAAAGGGACGCCCAATTGTCACACAACCACCTGACAATCCAGGCTGCGGCAATATAAAGTGCGAGATGAAATTCTGAATTTTACCCTGCTTAAACTTAGTCCATATCTGATTCAAGGAGAAACTTTAGCCTCAGGGGATCCGCCGACGAGATAAGCAATACCCTACGAAGGGTAAAGCAAGCTTATCTGACTTTCTGCATACCAGATTGTTAATCTTTTGCCGGTGTATACGTTGAAACATTTTACGGAGGCGTTTTATTCTCAAATTCCTGAGTGAGGTGTCTGAAACAGGTTTGTCAAAATACCCCCAAGGATCACAAAGTATATCTCACCCTCTTACTGAAATGACGGTGTTTTGAGGGTGTGCTCCTGTCGAATGCGAAGTGGCCTCTGATCGTAATATCTGCTATATTGTAGATCTTTGGTGGTACAGTGGTAACTTCAGGTACCAGCGAGCCGATTACATTTTTTGGAGATATGTCTTCGGCCAATTCTTCCACTTTGACGTGTGACCAAAAATGAGCGGCACCACTATAATTATATTTTTGATTTTTTTGCTACCTTCACTGTTGGTTTACTAGACATTTATTTTATTAATTTGATTACCTCCCTGCAAAATCAAGTATTGGAGGTATCAATTTTTCTCTCAGCACGGCTCCCTGCTGCATCCCGCTGTAGCCTGCAGTCCAATTAAAGAAGTGGAGTCATTCTAAAAAGAAGAGTTTAGCGGCAATTCTTGTGCAGGCTGTTTTGGGGATCAAATATAATCACGGGGTGAAAGTAAGAGATATCCTGCTCCGGGTTTTATTATGTGATTATGTCCTTGTAATCCTGCTGGGTCTGCATTTGGTACATACCCACCTCTCCATCGACTAAGCAACTGGCATGCACGATGTAGAAATGACATTATGAGTAGAAATCAATTATTTTAAATCAGTTCCTTTTACTCTCTAATGCATTGCAAATTGACAGTTTATGACATTGCTTAGGTCTGATCACATTACTGGGATCGCGGATATCATAGATCGTCACCATTTAATCTGCTGAATGTGACAATTGTGCCTTCTATGATTGATAGTGGGAAAAAAAGAAAGCTCCTCATGGACAGCTCTGGCAGATGTAAACATGAAAAAATGTGAAAAGATCGCTACAGCCACTTTTACCTGCTGGACTAAACTGGACATGCGCTGGCTTGATTGAACTTCAGCACACCTGCTATTTAACCCGTGGATACTCGTGATAGACCAATATGCTTTTTTTTCAGGGCCGATACCGATTTTTAGTAGTCATGCTGGCCGATAACCGATATTTGAAGACAATATTAATTTGTTGAAAAAGGGGTAAAATGGTGTCAAAATTTAGAAAACTATAAACTCCAAAACTTGATTTAGATTAAATGCCTTTAAGCACATGTTTATTAAACAACGTTAGTGGATTACAACATGCAAAAGCTTTCTTCAGATCTAGTTTTAAAATTCTAACAAAAAGTGCACAAAGATCCCAGGTCTTAAAGTTTAATGAAACCAAACATCTCTTTAAAATTTACTACAGAAAATAGTTTTCTTTTAGTTGTGAGTTGTAGCAGAGTGTCATTCATCAAAAATTCGGCACCTTCCTCTGCTTGCGGGACCTCTCATAGTGCGTGTGACTCGAGGTGAAAAAGCAAACAGGCAGCTTACTGCTTATTGGCTGCTACCCACTGCACTAGGAACCAAACAGTTGGTGCTGTGGGCGGGCCAATCTGCTTCTGCAGGCAGGACCACCAGCACACCAGAGAGAGAAGTGTGCTCCAGCGAGCCAAGATAACCCGGCTTTTAATAATAAGCAAAATGACAAATATCGGCCCTGATAATCAACCCATCCAATAATCGGTCTACCACTAGTGGATACTGTGCACTGATTAACGTGAGGCTGCCAAGCATACTTGCAGAGAAAGACTGTTCACATACATAAAGCATAGTGTAAATGTATCATAGACATGAGAAGCGCAGTAGAAAGTTGATTGACGATAACTACAGCCTGGAAATGAAATAACTGACACCTCCACGGCAGCTAAGTGAACACAGGCACAAATATTGGTATGCGTTAGCCAAGAGTGAGTTGCATTTCAGTCATGTACTTTAAGAAGTAAGTTGAGCGGACTAAGGAAAGTGAGCAGAAAAGAAGGGTTTGACAGGGTGAGCTGAAGGGGGAAAACATGAATGTCAAGTGAAAAGGAAGCATGTAACTGATCAGAGGGCATTCACTCAGATGACACATTACCTTGAGGAGTCTTATGTGGAAAAAAAGTCTACTGAAAGGTCAGCCTCAACCATTTTTTTTTTTTATAATTTCTCTCAAATAAAAAAGACAAAAAAACAACAACATATCATTCACACAGATATTCACGCGTATGCCGAGGCATTGTTAATGAGAACATTCCAGCGAGTTCAAATCAAGTCGAGCAGTATGATGGAGGCACCTTGAATGCTCGTGCTTCCAATTTCACTTCAGTTAGCAGGAATATTAGTGACACAAGTAATTTGTATATGCGTGTATATGTGTGTGTTTTAACTCGGAGCAACCTTCACTGACCTTTCTCCACAGGCAGTTTCATTAATCACAGCACACGATAAAAAAAATTAAAAAAAAGATGAAGTCGGCGAGGTAATTGAATCTCGAAAGGCATCAGGCCTTGAGTTGCAGATTAGCCGTGACATCATGACCTCCTCCGTGGACCAGCCCATAGACAGAAGATTAAAGCTAAGCTATGGCAATGGGAAAGTCAAGAGCCGTGTACTTTTGGGGCGGGCTGAACACTGCAAGGCAACTGTTTTTTTTTTTTACCAGGAATGTGAAAATCAATGTCATGTTACATTGATTACAAAAAAATTTCAGTCGTTGCATTTGAATTATTTTCTTTTTTTTTTTTTTTGCAATTCAGTGTCAATTGTGGACAGGAGCAAGTTTCTTGTTGCCCAAAAACGCTCAGACCCAGAAATCTTTGATTTGTAAGAATTGTACAATCATGGAAGAAAACTTTCAGTACAATACAACATAAGAAACGCGACGTATATATATATGCAACGTTTTCTGAATGACAAAAACGCAAACAAAAAATGTGAAACATAAATAAAAAATATTTTGCGGGCTTTTGTTCTGGCTCGTTTTACAGAAGTGCAGTTAAAATCAGATAATCATGATTGTCTATGGGTTCTGTGACATGCGTTCAGGTGAATAAAACCTCACCATTAAGGGCACTAGGCTTGATAGGTAGCGTGATAACTTCTGTTTTTTTCGCCGGGCCCCCTTTTGGAGGGTTTTCAACGTGTGGCTGCAGTGTTCCTGGAGGTGCCAAGGTGTTCTGCCTTGAGACGTAGAGATTACATAGAAGTGCAGATGTTGGCGTCTGAGCCTCACTTTAGGTCGATGTGCAGTTGGAGGAAATGCATGAATGACGAAAGGCGACACGATGTGCAAAGAATGTGAGGGCATGGTCAACAATGTGGACTGTGGACTCGTAGACCTTTTCCAAAAGAAGTGAAAAGGTCAGATGAGTCTACATTTATTAGTCCCTCGCCATATTCCACACTGATAAAAGGTTAGGACTAACATAATATGTGCTTTTTTTATGCACCTTTTACCAAGTACAAGTGAAAGAGTTATGATCTTTAATATAAGACTTCCTGTAATCGCTACACACCTCACAAGTGCTACAAAGCCTTCAGGCGCTGATTGAATTAAACCCCGAGAAGCACGCTTTGTATCACTTCAGTGGATGTCTGATGTGAGTCAAAGCAATATGATATTCCTAATTTGCTGGAAGGGAGCTTTCTCACGCAAGCTTTCTGTCATGTACTTTTTCACTTGCCATTATTGATCATTTCGAGGCAAGCCAGAAGACGGAAGTAGAAGCCAATCAATCAAAGCAACGTAGTGAAGATTGATGGAGAAAAGGTGTTCAAAAACATTGACATTTCTACGATATACGTGGTCCGCGCTGTTGAGTCGGCAGGGGAAATGAGCACCCTTTATATCTGTTGGATTCAAATGATGAACGTCGTAATCTTATTGCTTGAGTGATAAATTAACACCTCAAGCAATGTTATATAAGGATTTGTAACGACTGAATGTTTTTTTTTATATCTGTGTTGTCATCAATAATTCACTTAGCAGCAAGCATTGGGTTGAATATCCAGTATGTGCCAAACCTCGAGCAAGAAATAAGGCAACCAAGCACAAATGGTCAGATGCTAAAGAAGCCGAGCCACTGAATGCTAACCAAACTTGTCGCTGTCACAAAAAGAAAAAAAAACTCACAAATTTTTATGATCTTTGGTTAGCAATGATCGCTGTCAAATTATATTAAAAGCCAATATGTGTGAACAACCTACCGTGGTCATTAGAATATAGCAATTCACAGTGCTAAAAAAATTATTTAAAAAAACAAAATGGAAAAAAAAATTACGCGTTGAAGTGGAACAGTTGTGTTTTGCTGAGCAATGTTATTTCTGAGTTTTATGATCTCTCTCTCTCTCTCTCTTTCTTTTTCCCTGGCACATACCACATTTTGAATGTGCAGATGATATTTTTAATGGCAAAACTATCTATCCATCCATCTTCTGTACCGCTTCTCCTCACTAGGGTCGCGGGGGGTGCTGGAGCCTATCCCAGCTATCTTCGGGCAGTAGGCGGGGGACACCCTGAACTGGTTGCCAGCCAATTGCAGATGGCGAAACTAATAAAAGCAAATTATTTTTAGGGTTTGCGGTTAGTCCAGCTCAGGATAAATTCATGACTTTGTGGTTTGCTTTGGGTTTGCATGGGCAAAATGCTTTTCACACTAATAAACCTGCGGCAGCTGCTCTTCCCCCTCTTTGTTTGCCCCATGGTGGCTTTTACTTTAACGATAATTCGCTTTTGATACCGCAACATTGCCTCAGCGGTCATGTAGTCAACCCCAAATGTGCAAACAGCAACATGGAAGAGATCATCTTCCTTATGTTTCTCTCTCTTTTTCCCCACTCTTGCTTTTTGTTCTGCTGGTATATATAATCTTGTGACGTGTCACGGCACAGTGACGTTTGAACTCTTTGAAGCAGATGAGGTCCCTAAAATATTCCTCTTATGTAACTGTCCTGCTTGCAAGGCTGTATGAGGCAAAACGTCACGGTGGTGGGTATGCCTCTGAACGCCCGTGTCTTTCTACGCGCAAGAGGCTGTGTGAATTATGCAGAGCCGGGATGAGAGTGCGGGGCGGGGATGAACCAGCAATACACAGCTTTTGAATTAGGAGAGTCAAAACGCCACGAAGAAATGGCATGTTAACCAGGACAAGAGGGGTGACGGGATTAGGGAATGGATTGGACCGAGACCACTAAATAGGCTTCTAGGAATATTCTGTGGTATAATGAAAACTCGGACTGAACACTGAAGCCATAAATAAACAATTTTCAATGATAATCTAATAACCTTTTTTTTTTCCTCATCAATATTGCCATTGTGATTTAATATGCGATTATTTTTATTCAAGGTCTTCTATCCATGTTTTGGTCTCATACGTTATTCTTACGCAAAAATAAAGGCAAGTGAACCATGAATTAATATGAAAGACAGTTGATTTTTCTGATTAAATTTGAGTTTTTAGCTCATTTAATCCATAAAACGTATATATATCTTCAAAATCTTAGTCCCTGCCTACCGAAGACGTATTTTTACGTTTTTTGCTGCGAGAGTTTACAGGGGTCTCATGCTGTTTCTGTCTTAAGGATAATGGTTGACTATAATGTTATTAAAAAAAATATATAATTTGGTAGCAAGTATAAAATCACCCAGTAACCACGCAAGGGTCTTGTTGAAGAAAAAGAGAATGCGGAATTGTAGGAGTGGGTGTGGTGGACTAGCGTGGTGATAGGAGAGAGACAATAGTAGTAGTAGTAGTAGTAGTAGTAGTAGCGGGCAAAAGGAAACAATTAACCCTAAAAGATTGCTTTTTGACAAAAAAAAAAGCCATTCACATCCAAGCAAGTCATCGGTGATCGAGTTGCTGTTAGTCAAATAATGACGCTTCGTTCGTTGAACTAACGAAAGACGCTACGCGTGATTCACGTGGCTCACGGCTCATTTCGCCAGAAACATCAAACGATAAACACATGACGAGTAATACCGTTCATTTCAATTTTCTCAGTAAAATAAATGCCTTCTTTTTTTCGTAGTGTAAACTTTCGCAAAATAAGCCAAAAAAGCATGCAGTGAATTCATGGATAAACCCAAATTGTGACACTTTCATTCATTTTTTTTTTTTTTTTTTTTGTCGTTGTTTTTTGAACAGGCATTGGACAGGGCGTACCGGTGGTGGCTCTCATTGTGGAAGGAGGCCCTAATGTGATCTCCATCGTGCTGGAGTACCTCAGGGACACCCCCCCAGTCCCTGTAGTGGTGTGTGACGGCAGCGGCAGAGCTTCCGACATTCTGGCATTTGGTCACAAATACTCCGAGGAGGGAGGGTATGCGCTTACATCTATAATAACATTTGGCTCAAAAGCAAATCCATATGAATGCATTTTATGACTTTGGCAAATACACGCAAAGATAATTTTTTTAATACGGTAGTGTCTGAATGAATTTTCCTCACTGAAATTAAGAAACGTGATTAATCCCTAACTTATTACAGCACCCTACGTTATTCAAATTGTATATTTTTTCTAACTTAATTTATCTTATGTTAAAAGAACAAAGAATTAAGTATCATGATTTTGATGCTTAAATGTCCATTGACATTTTGCTGCTCCTTCTGGTGTGCACTCATTGACCACTAGTGTGCAGTATGAGCTTTACAAAATAAATAACTGAACAAGACTGTTTTTTCTCAACTCAGCTGCCTGAATATAAATTGTTTTTCACTGGGGAAAAAGAATATATGCGTGTACACAGCGTTATCGTCTGCTTACATGTTCACAACACTGACATTAGACATTAAACAGTACATTTAGCTAGCGAGCAAGCCAGCTAGCTAGCTAGCTTTTGCAAAGCAAACATATGTGGTGGGGTTAAGTACAAAACGTGTAATTCATTGTTTGCTTAATGTTTAGTTGTGAAGTAAACGTCAAGTGTAACAGCTTGAAAACAAGCACTTGGCAATTTGTGGGAGAAGAATTGTTCACTATCTTCCACTTGTGATGTTTGCTGTCGTCATGAAATGCTGTTAGCGAAACAAGACAACACGTTTACAAGCGCTGCAAGTCTGCCTGCAGGTGAATTAGAGTTACCATTCAGTAAGAACAGCAAAAATATACACAGATTTCTTTGTCAACGTTTTTGAATCTCATTAGATATACTCCATTTGGCGTTCCACTGAGTATGTGTAATGACAAAATGTGTAAATGAATGCATTTAAGGAAAACGGGTTATTGGAATTAAAACAATTGCAGCAAATTAAAATTGTAACTAGAAAACATGCTGATGCATTGCTTTGAAAATGCAATATGTTTCTCAGGAGGCGCTGTTCGCATAATTGTTTTTATAGTTTCTCACTAGCTGTCCAGTTTAAGATGAAGCTCATTTGGCCAGAAACTCTCAGAAGTAGCATTGCTGAGAGTCCCACTCAACCTTGGCTTCACTCATGGACAACAAATTGAATTCAACCCCTTTGCCTCCCTCACACGCTTTCTCCCTTCTGTCTTCCTCTTGCCTTTCTTTTGTTTATTTTTCATTTATCCCTCTCCTTGTGGCTTCTTTTTCCCCCCACAGCATAATTAACGAGTCTCTGCGAGACCAGTTGCTGGTGACCATCCAGAAAACCTTCACATACAGCCGCACACAGGCCCAACATCTGTTCATCATTCTCATGGAGTGTATGAAAAAGAAGGAGCTGGTGAGTGGCTAGACCAGACACACCCCCACACACACGCACACACGTTATTTATGTATTTGACATCAACACGCCCGGAAGCTTTAAACTATAAAAAATGGGGAGGGATAATTACTTGAAAAAAAACTAATAAAGTCTTTTTCACTCAGACCTTCTTAGTACATTTTACAAGAAGAGTTTTGGAGTAAATTTTCATAGTTTATTGACTTTAAATAAGTCACTCAAGCAATGACAGTTTTTTCTTTTTTTTAAATTTTTTTAACATAGCTCAGGATTAAGACGGTAGAGGAAGTGTATTAGTAATTTTGTAAAATCAATTGAAAGGCTACTCCGAGTGTGGGCTGCCAGTTGAGCGGATCACATCATTTGCGCCCTTTGGTAATGTTTTGAACTTGAAGTAGCTTTTGTGGATACTCAGTACATTTGAGTGATTTTCAAAGTGTGATGCCTCTACCGCTAATAGTCACATGAGCTCCCTCTATTGGTATGCTAAAAAATTACAGGCAAAGTACAAATCAGTTATATTTCATTTTTTACTTTTGTATGCATTTAATCCTGAAGAACTTTTTGTTTTTCAACTTTTATTTAGGTCCCATTTTATTTTATTCATATCATTCAGTATTTTTTTTTATTTCACTGTGTTTTAAGCACAGTTTTCAAACTCAAATTGCTTATCAGAAATAAGTCTCACTTATCTGACAGTGTGAATGGAAACAGTGTATCTTGACATCAATGCAGCTGTAGCTAAGTAAATCTTAATTTGAGCACTTGTGAATTGCACAGTGAGAGTTTACCCAAAGTTCAAGGTGAGACACACAACCTGTCGAGTGCATTTGTTCCATACATTCATCTCTCTTGGAGAGTAGTGCCAGTCTCTTTGGAGCACTGTCAGTCACATAAAAGCAACCTCTTAATACAGTAATGACGTTTAATGGCAGGCGTGGGATTCAGTGTGTTAGTGGTGTGTGCATCACTTGTGTGTTTTTGTGCAAATATGATTAGTGCAACAGCAAGGGAAATCAAGCTCTCATCACATTCATTACATATTCAGTGAGCAGGATATAAAATGCATATGACTAACTTTTACACTCACACAATTGAAGAAAACACTTATCGACAACTTACACTTAATTCTGCAGTGCTTCCCGAAACAATCAAGGCTAGTCACAGGTGTAAATGTACCGATACAACTGGTCTTATTTGCACATAGAGGCACCTAATCCACATCTTCTAATGAATTATTCCACGATGTGTTCTTGTGAAATTGCAACGTATTGAATCTGTTGTATTTGCAAAGCAGCAGGTTGGAGGCCCGGCATGGCGCTCACTTGAACACCATGTAAGAGGATTGACAGCATCCTCAGCGGGCTGCTAGCAGCCGACTGCTGGAGTTTCTCAACACGCTCCAGCAGAGCAGAACAATGGCATGTGAATCATTGAACAGAAGCAGCTGTAGAGCCCAGATAATTTGATGCTGCTGCTATGAACTTACACAACAATTACCACTGTTGTAATGACGTCACATAATGATGACACAATATACAGCGAGATTGTTCACATTTTTTTTACACTCGCTTGCGTTGAAGCGTACAATCAAAAATGGGAAAGTACACGACGGACTGAGGGTGTTTTCTTTTATATGGTGCGCCTGGCGACAGAACGTAAGCTAGACTTTAGACCAGTTGAAACCAGGTCTAAATTGTGGCACATGTCGTGTAACGCGATATTGGTGAATTTGATTGAGGCGCATGGTGTCAGATTCTGTGTGTGGATGTCCTCGTCTTTCATTCACAAAGATGAAAACTGCATACATCGAAGCTCTGCATATATGTAGAAATCGATTCATAGAACACATCATTATATTTACACAAAAAAAAAAAAAAACAGACACGGACAATCTGCAAGTGGAGGTCTGTTTGCAGTTATTTAGAAAACTACTTTGCACTTCTATCTTCTGCATGGACTCCATTGAGTCCATTTCTGCTTCTCAAAGACTTTATGCGCCTCTGCTGCGCTGAATTTAAAGGGAATGAGTGGAGCCACTTTCATTGGCCAGGAAGTAAGTCAGCTCTGTTCACTCCCACAACGGCACAAACATCCCTTAAGAGCACAGTTAGACTGCACTTTGCACTCGACTTGCTCGCGGCTCGAGAAAATAGAGTCATAAACGTTGATGGTGTGTGTTGCCGGAAATGTATTAAATCACACATTCCTCTCCCTTGTTCCGCTTGTTTAAAAGTCAGGCTTGTCTCTCAGGACATATGCTGCCATCATTATTGCTCATGTACCATGCAGAGAGTCTCCAAAAGCCTAAATGGATTACGGTTTGTCTCAGAGCCAGAAAGCAGTTGGCACTTAGCTGCCTCCCCCATTTAGGTGTTGTGCCCAAGTGGACCTGACACAAATCACACACAAAGTGAAACAATCTTACAAGACACTTGTTGACAACAAATTGACCAATCCGTTACCATGTGTAGACTAAATTGACCAATCCGTTACCATGTGTAGACTAAACTCTATTCAATAAGAGAAGAGTGAGAGATGCTTGGATTTTCTTGGGTGGATTTTGATTTGCTTGGATCATTTCACGGTGAAAAAAAATGAAGATGAAGTGCAATAATTCAACTGCAAAGCAGAATTGAGTTACACAGCGGCGTGTCTGCGAGCACTGACACATGGTCGCGTCAGCATCATTGGCTAATTTAATGTAGCCCACCATGGCTAGAACGTAATGTAATGCCCCCTAAAGTGGTGAAGGGTGGACACCTAGTGATGCACGTTTAATCAATTTAGTGTGCAAAACAAAAAGTAATAGAAGCACATTTTTAGCCCACAACTGACATTCAGTCACTCAACATGTAACCTGGCTCACGGTTAACCGCTAACCTGTGCCAAGAACTACACATGACGTTGATGCACGTCACCGTGTCCCACCGTTCAAAGCCACACACACTCAACGTCGCAGATACTAAAATGTGGAACATAATACATCCCGTTTGATTTTCTCTAACATGTTAATTTATCCAAGTAGACAGTTTGGACTTTGCGTATTTCTCCAGTGGATCTTTGTTGTCAAACTCAAAGCTGTTTATGTTCCAGATTGACAAAATAAACCTGAAAAAAACAAAATGGCATTGGTCTTTTCCACTGTGATGCTGCTTTTTCTGACAGGAGTTATCAATAATACAGAGTTACTGCAGCCCATAAAAACTTGGCGATTATGAAAACTTCATCTCCTCCATTTGTTTTGTTGAAATGTACCTATAACACATGATCAAATTGTTGTTTTTGTTGCGCAGTGTGCCGCATTCTGCAACTCGCTTCCATGTGTGGCTGAGCAAAATTTTAATCGCTGGTGTTGAATGCCATCACAATGTTGCAAAAGTAACAACCAGTCAAAAACGCACCTACGATTTCACTCCAAAAATTAAAATAGGTTTCACGGTTTTTGGTGCTGCCATGATCAATACAGTATTCAGTCTATAAATATTATGTAATACAATAATACTCAACAATATTTGTAATTCCATGTGTTCCAGTGGTAGAAAGCAAAGTGTGGTGAGTCTCTGTCGCCAAAATACCCAAATACAATCAGTGGATGGGCCGATCTCTCATTGCCTCTCAAAATATAGGGCTGAACGATGTATGGTTTTGGGACTGAAATCGCGATCTCAGACAACTCGATTTCGAGATCGGCAAAGCTGTGGTTTGTGTCCCGCGTTCACGTAGCAGGCCACACGTACCAGCGCTGAACTGATTTAAAAAAGTCGCTGTCATCCGTATACCTGGACGTAATTTATTTTGCTACTACTTCAATGCTCGCCCACAAGCTATCTTGGGCCGCAGCAGTACGGACTTTATTTGTACTATGTGTGAATCTGTGCACAGCAACAGTAACGAGCTGCGTGACGCAGATCATGTCCTCCGCGGTGACATATTAACTACCTCACTAACAAGTAGCATTTTAAATGAGGAGGCTAACGAGCAGGGGCTAAACGTGCTAATTGCTAAAGGGAAATATAGATTCGACCAACTACGTGTTTAGGTGTACAGTCGACAATATCTGTCAGATAAACCGCATTTTTTCCTAAAATCGTTGAGCCCTACTGCACAGTATACCGTATGTGGAAAGACAAATCCTATACAAGGTCACCGTTTTCCATTGCAGTGCTTTGCTAGATGGAGGTGTTCATCGAAGGGTTGCCTTCTCTCGCAGCCACTGTTACAAGCAATATTATAATAACACTCCAGCTTTATGGACTAATCCCCACTAATGAAATATGTAAAACATGTTAAGGATGAGGTGATGTAGAAGCATACAGTCGGACCATATATGCAAAAAATGGTGGATCTTATCACTTGGTTGACAAAATAGTGTGACGTTCAGCAAGTGGGGGTGCTCAATGAGAGCCCTGATATTTCCCATCTTGGCATGAATAATTGAGTGAAGAATAGTTCTTATATGTTTAATTCCAATGAAATATTCACGAGGAACAACCATGTTTCGTCGGCTTCCTGACAAGGGAAACTAAAAATTAGTAGGAGTGCAAAATGGTCACTTAGGAGAAGAGGAGCCGATGATTATATGTGACTTTAAGAAAAGAAAACACAAATGGCTTTTGGGAGAAACAAGAGGAGGGGAAAAAAGAGATAAAGTAGCCAAAGAGACAGTTTATTACCAGTTGGGCAATTTATCTGTTTAAAAATGGATGAGGAGAGAAACTTAGTTCCCAATCTCCTCTGTTTTGGCAGTCAAACTGTAAATTGCTATTTTCTCCTCATAAAACATATAAAAGCGTTCCACATTTCAATTTATATGCAGAATGTTTTTGCTTACTGCCACCATTTTTTGTCTGCCGAAGCTTTGGGAGGAAAAATGTGAACTGCGTTCATGTGCGTGCATGTCACATTCGGCATGCTACATCCCTTTTAAGTGAAATGATGCATATTTTCTAATCAGCTTGACTCACTGCAGCATGACAGTTTTTCTCTGATCCCCAAAGCATGTAGCTTAGCAAGTATGAAGATGAGGGAATCCTCCACTCAGAGAATGATTGCTTTGCCTTGCCACTTTTCCCATCCGTCTTTGCTCCTCATTGCTTCCTTTGCCACGTGCGGTCTTCCTATTTTTTCTTTCCTCTCATCTCCGTCTTCCCAATGTGAACGTCGCTTCATTATCTCTGCATTTCAACTCTTATCCTTTATTCTGGTGTGCTCAAAGCTGAAGACGGAGCGAAATGAGTCGGAGTGGTGATTATTATTAAGCGTCATTGCGCAATTACACTGGGAGCTCCAAGGTTGAACACAATCCATTTCAGGACGTTGGCCAACCTGAAAGTCTATTGATAATTATATGAATTATCATTCTCAATACTAATTAACATCAACTGCAATAGTGGGTAGCATCTTGATCTAGTGGTCTGCCTCACAGTTCTGGCGTTCTGGCTTTCAATTCTGAAATAACAAAATGACAACTACCTGCCTTCATATTCTACATTATAATATTAAATAATGAATCGACACACGTCCGTTTTGAAGCTACTCCAACTTAAAGAGCTCATGCAGCGAGTGTAGAAACAGATAAGATGAACCTTTGACATCAAGTAGCCGACATCACTTTTCTTGTAGATGTTGCTGCCCCGCGGGGGTCCTTGAAATTATATTATCAAGCTTGCATTTTCTAACAGGTTGCCTTGTTGCAGAAGCTCTCTATTTTGAGGCGATGCACAAAACACTCCAGGGTCACCTTGAGGACGTGATTGGAGAAGGAAGGGGAAGAGAGAGGAAGAAGCTGGGAGGAACGGGAGGCGGGGGGGTTGGAAGGAAGGGGCGGGGGCGCATGTGGGAAGATTCATGGTTAGATTTGTTGGTCATGAGGATGTTGGCTGCGAGAGGGCGAGGTAAAGGTTAACATGTCTGGGGAGCAGGAACGAAGATGAAGATCTTCAATCATCAGGGTCTTTCTTAAATGATATCATCATCCATCTTTTGTCTTGAAGGGAGCACAAAAGCATATCTATATTCTTAACTGAGCATTAATGAGCTAGGATGGCATTGAATGGTACAAATTGGGTACATGAAAGTAGAGTATGCGCCAGGGACTGAATCGATAAGTGGACTTTACCGTTCTGCATTGAGCTTCAAACCCATTAAGTTGACTAATTGCTACTGATTTGCAGCAAAATTTCAAATTGCCCATCTCCTGGCGTCACCGGACTATAATTGCTCCGTGGAGCGGCAAAATATCCGGCCAACAGGACGAAAGTCTTCATACCTAAGACTACGTAAATAAGCTGCGTGTGTTGTCAGCCTCGCTAGCGTTGGCAATAACGATCGATGCCAGTCTTGAAATATTTATTGCAGCTAGACCACGGGACTGGCAGCGAGGGATGAGGGCCGGGGCTCAAAGTGAAGCGCCGGCTTGGTTTTTATATACAATGTAAAAGCAATTAAATACAAATGGTCCTCACTTTTTGACGGTTCCTTTCCTCCAGGAACTGAACCTGAATCTGAACAAAAGTCGGAATGTGCGGTAGCCGTTTGTACCCTAACATCGTCTGACCTCAGGTCAGTTACAAACTACGGACCCCTGTACTCATTTCTTTAATGACCACACAAGCTTATTCTTCCCCTTAAGTTAAGGCTTACGTAGTGTGAAAAGATGTGACACGCTTTTGTGCGTGCCTTTCAAAACCAACAACAGTTGAACAAAAATATGGAGTCACTTTCTGTTCATCTGAGTCTCCTTCGTTCACGCAAACTCTGATGGCAGAGTGTACTCATCTTCTCTCCAATTCTTCTTTAACCCTTCCAAGTCTTTGATATCAAGCTCCCCTCCCCCAAAATGAAAAATAACATGTAACATCTCTTGCGACTTCAGTCATGGCAACCTTTTCAATGTCAAGCTTTTGGGGCTTACATCTGGATTGAAAAAACTCCAGGTAGTTCTTTGATGGACTTGGAATCCAGCGAGGCATGACGCCGCAATCGAGTGACTGTAAAAACGAGGGCAATAATATTAAAGCGAAAAATAAACGCCCAGTCGTGCGTTTCTGCATTCGCAAACAAGTAATCTGTGCTCCCCCTCATGAAGACCTCTAATCAATACCTTCACATCCCATTGCACTTTCATTCCACCTGGAGAAAGACCTTTTAATTACACAGCTGTGTGTGCGTTGGACACACACGCACGTAAACATATCGAACTGCTTCCCTCATTAGTGATTGCGTGACACAAGTTGAAGGTATTGCGCCGGGCCTCACTCCTCATTTCTCACAGGGACGAGTCCGCATGTCATCAGCATACAGCGCACGAATGATTAATGGGCCAGGGTAATAGATACCATAAATCACCAATGAGGATGGGATTACTTTTTAAACAGTCATGTTTGTATGAAAACACACGTCATTGGCGAAGGGGCGGGGGAGGGGGGGTCAGCGTGAATTAGTGCGGCATTGGCCGAAAAAACGCCGAAGCAGCAGCAGAGGAAGCTTGCAAATTCCCAGCGCTCTATGAAATGAAGCCATTTAGAGGGTGGGAGATGGGAAGCGAGATGGGCTGCGGGGTAAGAGGGGAGGTGGGAGGAGACGGATGGTTGGATTGCAGGATTAGAGGAATACCTCGTCAGGCATTCAGAACACGCTTTCACCTCTTCTTGGCTTCCTCAAGGTGCCCTCCACGCATGAGCACATACATGTACGTGCACCTATGCCCACATGTTTGCACCAAGGCACGCTAACGCAAATATTAGCTAGATAATATAAAGAGAAGAGGGAAATATCTTACATTCTGTTTTATTGTGGCGTGCAAAAAATGTTCCATTTCTCAGCACATTTTCTGTCACCCTATCCCTCCCAGATAACAGTCTTTCGAATGGGGTCCGAGGGTCATCAGGACATTGACCTTGCTATCCTCACTGCACTGCTAAAAGGTAGGCCCTCGTTTGTGTGTTTGCTGAAGTATAAATCGACAGTAAGTGGCCTCCATGTTGTCCTCCAAGCAGGCTTGTTATAGTTTGGGCTTTTTCATTATAGTTTAGTTTTGACATTTTTATTTAAAATTAATTTAGATTTCATTAGTTTTCAGAATTGATCTGTTAGTTTTTATTAGTTTTAGTTTTTGGGAAATTGCTTGGTTTTAATTTTGTTTTTATTAGTTTTAGTTTTTGTTATGTGGTGTCAGGTGCATTTTTTTTAGCAAAAGAAGTGCTCTTTAAAAACTCATATACCATTTGAAAATGTTATTAAGTTACTGACAATAATGCTGAATAACTATTGACAAATAAAACATAACAGTTAAACTTAAACTTATGTGGAATAAATCCAAGACCATTAATGCTGCCTCTAAAGTCAAAATGCAGTTGAAACATACTATAATTATTGTTAAACTACCTCCACGATTAACGTGACCTATAATCCGTACAACTCAATTAAAACAAAGGAAAGCTTTTTTAGAGGGGGGAGAAACAAACAGATTAATGACTTTGCACATGTGTGCGGTGTGCATGCAATCTTATAATTGGCCATTTAGCTTTGATTTTAATTGGTTCCAGTTTCGGCAACAGAAAAACAGTGCATGATTCTGCCACCACCATGCTTCAGGTGTGGTTTTCTTTAGTGAGGAGCAATGTTTTGTTTTTGCCCAACATACCTTTACGAAATATGACCAAAAGTTCAGCCGTGGATTCATCATATAATATAGCGGCACGGCGGCCGACTGGTTGGCACGATGGCCTCACAGTGAGACACAGCAGCGGTCGTGGGCTCCGGCCTTCCTGTGTGGAGTTTGCATGTTCTCCCCGTGCCTGCGTGGGTTTCCTCCCACATTCCAAAAACATGCATGGCAGGTTGATTGGACACTCTAAATTGCCCCTAGGTATGAGTGTGAGCGTTAATGGTTGTTCGTCTCTGTGTGCCCTGCGATTGGCTGGCGACCAGTTCAGGGTGTCCCCGTCCTACTGCTCGAAGACAGCTAGGATAGGCTCCAGCACCGCCCGCGACCCTAGTGAGGACAAGCGGTACGGATAATGGATGGATATATAATATATAAGATTCTAAGACAGTTAGGTAAATCCTCAATATTCTCCCCGCAGGCTCATCCATCCTGAGAGAAAACCATCCATCTCTTTGCTTGGCGGGATGTTTAACTTTATTCACCAGCCACTTATTGATTTGACATCCGCCTCGGCAAATAAACGCCACTATAGGCTGTTTTGCATGCATGGGGGATCGTTATGGGCCACTGGGATTGGGCCACACATGCACAGGCTCCTCCAACTGAACCATACCCTGGTGCTATAATAAACAGCAATCCCCTTTTGGTCCTCTCCAACTCACTTTTCCATCAGCCCGCTCTCGAGTCCTGTCATACATTGTTCGTGCTCATGCGGCTCACTTTGAATTGAATATGTGGGGATTGTGGCTCCAACTTATGTCTTACAGTACAAGTGTGAAAAATAAATGAATAAACAGCTAGCATTGTCACAATCACAGCAAAATCAATGAGTATGTTTTTATCCATCCAATCTGAATTTCTATTGTTGTGCTTTATTCCATTATCCACATTAGACTGCAATAGATATTTCACATTTGAATGTCTTCTGGGACACTTGCTGACTTCAGATTTTTTTTTCCCGATGTAAAATTGTGTAAACAGAAACAATCCGGACTTAATCCATCATCTACAGTCAACTTTTTAAGATTGAAAATAAGATGCCATCGCCATTCCGGTTTAAATGATTTGGCTTTGCCGTTTATATTCTGTTCTCCAATATTATTATTGTTCATTTATTAGCCGTATCATGCGAATAACCAGGGCAGAACTAAGTCCACTGCTTTAGTTTCCAAGCTAACTCTGCATGGCGATAGGTTCCATTTCCTGTTCTATGGTAATCCGCACAGTTTTCCTCGTTGCCATCACTAGTGCAATTCTATGATGCTATCCCCCCCACCCCAAAAAAAGCCCAAGAAAAGACACGAATGAAGTGAAGTCTTACAATATTTTCAAACGGAATTTTTCCGCCACATTTTGGTTGTTTTCCAAATGGTTCAATTGCACAACTGGACCTTGGTTCAAATTTTAGGATGGGACTGTAATTCCGCCTCAGTGGTTTCCCAAGACCGATGTTCCCATGCTTCTCCCTTCCACATCCTCACTCACATACTGGATCCATACTTTCGATTGGTGGCTCGGGATCTCGGATTGATCGCGGCTGCTCTGATGGTACAGAAGGACTCTAACAGTGTCGGGAGCCGTTTGCAGCATTCTCTCATTCGCACTCGCAAAGATTCTGGAGGAGATTGGAAGAGAAGTGTTTTGCATAATTATTGCAGCATGGGCCACGAGCATAATTTGTTCGACTCATGCGTCGCTTTGTGATTTGTGCCTTGATTGCCTTGTCTGTGAACAAACATGTTCTGTTATCTCTGTCAGTTTCTTTCTGATTTCTATTATTTCAATTTTTCATTTCTTTATATGCCCGGCCATCGTTTTAAAGCGGGAAGAAGGCATTACAATGAAATCGTGCAGTGGAAGAGCAAGAAGACATGTGCACGGTAACCTGCCGGAGAGTCATTTCACATGCGCATTTCTCTCTGCTGCACAGTGAATAAAAGAAGCGTTAAGGCTTTTAGTGTAAAGTGAAATCCTGCCACTGTCACATCCTGCCCAGCAGCATTTGAATACGCTGGATTAGATCCCTCACTGACGCAACCGAGTTCCCGCCTGAAGCACGACAAACACGTGAATACGGAGCGAGGTGGGAACAGAGCAAACAAGAGGTTGGGAGATTTAGGCAAGTGGTTGAACAAAGCAGACTTTAGAATAATTGATGTCCGCCGTCTGAGCGAGTCAATATCCTGAGGATTCGGTCCATAAAGATCATTTGCTTCAATTTAGCCTCCGCGGAGAAGCACTATAAGGTCACATGCTTTGAATAAAACAGGACCACCCTGCACATTAATGCACACAAATCTCCAGTAAAGTGCTTATTAGAGAGCTTGTCCTCTTATTAGTAAGGCTCCATCTGAAATCGCAGCGTGAGGCTCCAGTAATGCGTGCACAGGCCTTAAAGTAGGAGCACTTTGATTATTCTGTTGGGCTCGTTGAATATTCTTGTCCAACAACTAAAATTTATCATGGTTTAATTCACCGCAGATTGACTTTTTAAGTCAAATTTTATGTATTTTTGAAGTGGGAGGATGCTGCCATTTTGATTCAAGGGTAGAATGTTGACTAATTTCACAAATCAAATGCGGAAAATATATTTGTGGTGATTGTCATTCATGCAGGTCATTGTAATTCGCAAGGAGTGAATCGAGGCAATTGAACTTTTATTGCTAAAGAGGTTTTACCGTCCATGCAAAAGGCTTCTTCAATTCTAAATGTTTGGTGTGGCATCTTCGTACACATGCCGAGGAGGCTATCACAACGGGTTTTTGTTGTTGTTGCCCAGAGTGGCTGGCGAACGGATGTCCTGCATACCAATCGTTTGTTCAAACGCCTGGTGGCAAAACAGCTCATTAGGGTGGAATGAGACAATCTCTGGGAGGAATGTTGTCGGGACTTTGTTATACAATTGGTGAGGCCTCAGCCCTTCTCTGTTGACTTGTCAACGTTCAAGCTTTTTTCATTTGGCATTATGCGAGACATAAATGCCGGGTGCACGCCAGAACCTAACTTAAATAAGTATAAATGATAAGCAATACTTCTTAAACTGGACGTTGATTTGAAAGCGGGCCGGCAAATCAGTCCTGTTGTTAAATCCAGCTTTTTTTTTTAATCTCGGCGGCTGGCTGAGGTAAAGTATCTCTTTTCTCAACAATCATTCATGCCTTCATCACATCTCGGCTGGATTATTGTACCGCACTTCATTTTGGATTCAGCCAATCCTCCATCAAGTGTTTCCAGTTGGTCCTAAAGGCTGCTCACCTCATAACCCGTACTCGTACCAACTCTGGCATCTCTTCACTTGCTCTCTGTACATTTTAGAGTTCTGTTTAAGATACTATTATTTGTTTTCAAATGTTTAAATGGCCTCACCCCACCTCGCCTCAGGTCTATGGACCAGACGCTATTAGAGGTACTGAGGACCAAGTGAGGGGATTGAGTCTTTTCCATTCCGTTTCTCTTTGGAGTGACCTGCCGCTAAAAGGCAAAATCCCTCGCTTCCCATCTTTAAAACTCATTTTTATTCTTTGGCTTTTGAATCAGCATGTTTTTTTTTTTTTTGCTTTTTACTGTCATGATTATTCAGTTTTAGTTTTCCTTGTTATGTGACTTCCTTTTGCTCCACGTGTAGCCCTCGGTTGTGCTCTCCGAATCCAGTTGAGTTGAGTTTACTTTTTGGGATTTAGTGGTGAACCAGAATTAGTTTGAGGGTGTTAGTGGGAGCCACGTTGGGGACCACCTTATTTTGTCTCTTGTTTCTGACTCTTCAAGCTCAGGTGAAACATCTCTAAGATGAATAGCCCCGTCGTCTCTATTTAACCCTTGCAAATCATACGCTGAAAAGTAACCAACAAGCCACTGACATCAAAACAGAACTTCCTCCCTCTAAAGCGATAAAAGAACCAGCCTCTGCATCAGACTACTATTACAGAGTTGTGTAACTGGTTCTGCAAAGGCAGTGTCATTGCTGAAAGCCAAACATGCATCTGATTCATGTCCTCCCTCAGGTGCCAACGCCTCAGCTCCTGACCAGTTGAGTTTGGCTCTCGCGTGGAACAGAGTTGACATCGCTCGCAGTCAGATCTTCATCTATGGACAACAGTGGCCTGTAAGAAACTAAATATTCACACAAAGGTTTGCTCTTGCTGCCCAAACTGTTCCTTGAATTATAGCATGTGTTAGTTTGGCTGAAAAGTTCAGGCAGACTGAAACCTTGCAGATTAATATAGAACAGGTATGGGCAAACTATGGCCCGGGGGCCACATGCGGCCCGTTAAACGTTTGAATCCGGCCCGCCGAACTTGAAAAACATTAAATGAATAAATCTTGTTAATGTTTTATTTTCTGAATACTGTGGTTTTTCAAAGACATACATATCGTTGTAATGCTTTTGTTCACTTTCATTTAAAATTAAATGTATTTTTTTCTCCGATGAGGTGAGGTTACCAAAACATTCCATCCATCTGCTCCTGGTCCGGCCCCTCTGTCAAATTTTAGAACCCATTGTAGCCCGCCAATCAAAGGTTTTCCCCTGATATAGGAAGAGAACATTTTGAAAATCAGACAATGGGTCCTGGAGAAGTTGAGTTTGGCTTTGTTGGGGAATGTTTTCAGCGCTATCGCCTATTGAAAATCTCATAAAAAAAATTTTAAAAAACTTTTGATTACAGCAAAGTGTTCATTATATCTCAGCATGTTAGTGTTCATAGGAGCTGATACATGTAGCAGCTGTGCTAACGTCAGCATCCATCTCCTCCTTGCGGTCTTGCTCAGGTTGGTTCTCTGGAGCAAGCCATGTTGGATGCCTTAGTTCTGGATCGAGTGGACTTTGTCAAGCTGCTGATCGAAAATGGAGTCAGTATGCACCGTTTCCTCACATTGTCCAGGCTGGAGGAGCTCTACAACACGGTAAGAACATCAGTCAGGCCTTTGGTGGACCATGTTGCATCGCAGACCTCCTGATCACGATGTGTTCCGTTTCATTCTTTTTGATTGCAGAGGCACGGCCCGTCCAACACGCTTTACCACCTTGTCAGGGATGTCAAAAAGGTACGTGCATCACTACCGTCATTTTGGACACAGCCTCTGGGAATGTTGGCTGGAACGTCTGTGTATTGAAGACTACATGAAGCTTCTTTTGATTTGCATTGTATTGTTGGTTTCGCTAGTCCTAGTTGCTCCTAACCGCATTTAGAGGCTGGCTGTTCTCTTTCAGCTGGAGCTGCAGGCTGCCGTAGCTGTGTAGAGCTGTGCATGACTCCCATCCCTCTGTCGACTTCCATTTACTCCTTCACTATTTACTCTGTTCTTTCTCGAAGGCACACAGCACCATTGCAAACAAACAGCGCACGCATTAAACAGTCTTTTATTCGCAGACTTTGAATTTGAGAAAACAGCTGTGGAACTGCTGTGAGGCTGAGAAGGAGTAACTTCAATGTGTTTGTTTGTGTTTTTATTCGTGTCGTGTGGATCGTGTGTGTTTCCAAGTGAAAATGCGCATACTGCCACATTTGGGATTTGTTTCTCTGCATCACAATCATGTTAATTTCATCGTGAAGATGATGAAATGTTTTCATCGATTTGTCACAAGCTGAACCGACACCATTTTCATACTTTTATGTTGTGTGCACAACTTGATATGAACATGAAAAAAGAAGAATGTGAGCCTTTACATTCATTGGGCGGGTGTGGGGGGTCAACATGGTTGCATTTATTCAAGTGGTACTATTGCAGTAGCGCAGCATCCTCCCCTGGGAGATGCGGAAAAGGTCGGATGGCGCAATCACATCCTCTTAAACTTGATCTTCACGCAACTCTGACATGAAGTTGCTGCGGAGAACTTCTTTGAACAACTCAACCTCTACACACAATTTCAAAAAGTACATAGTGAGACATTCCTTTTCGAGTATTTAATACCCACGAGGCACTTCATGATGTGCACTTGCAAAATCGAATGAGATCTAACGCAATGTATTGAACATGCAGCGTTTTCAAAGATTAGAGCGCGGAACTCTGCCAAGGTAACGATTCCGGGGGACTCTTGTTACAAATGGAGTTGACATTTATTTCCGTGGAACCTATCCTTAGCTATTCGTGGGAAAAAGTGCAGAATTCCTGCATCTTTTTTTTTTTTGCTCTTTCTGTTCTGCCTTCACATGACACAAGGTGTTGCCAAAACCCAGCTAACAGAAGATTCTAAGTTGTAATTGGTATCAACGAAGTAAGTTGACGTTAAATATCGTTTGGTGGGGACAAAAGTAAATTGATTGACTTTTTGGCAAAAGTACATGATTATTAACAATGACTAATTACTTTTCTTATATAATCCGAAGAGCACTGTTCATCAAATCATAACCTCCCGGGCTTTCAAATTTTAACAGCATGTTTCTTATTGTTGTTGTAGTTTGCTGAATGTCACAGATCTCAATTAGATTTTAACGCCACCTCCAGATTGCGACTTTGTGGCTGCTGTTCTCGTTCACCTCAGCGGACACGGCCTTTTGTTGATATTTTGATCCCGACGCAGGTGTTCTCCTGCTAACTGTTGCTGAAGGTTGCTCTCAGGTGTAATACGGTCCAATCTTTACACGCTGAGAAAGCTCAGTCAGAAACTCACAGATTGGCTTTGTGGGCTGCAGCTGCTCAAGCAGAAATGGACTTTCCTGAGGAGTAAATGAACAAAGGCGGCTCACGCTGGTTGTCACTGTGCTCCCAGATCTCAGCAGGGGAAATAAACTGTCTGTTTGACTTTTTTTTTTTGGGTGAGACAACAAAAAATGACCTACTAATCCGTAGACAAATATTTACATGGCATGATCCAGTTTATGATTACCTGTTGAGGTTATTTTCTTGAAGGTGATATATTTACAATAGGATGGTGTCTGTCACATTCTTTTAGTTTTAATACCCCACGGATCAAGAATTATACGACTGCACACTCAAGACAGCTTCCATTTTTCCACTTTGGTGGCAACACAGGCTGAGAAAGACACACCAGCCTCCACCGCATCAACGAGTTAATCGAGCAATGAAGAATATGGATCTTATCAGAAGCAAACGCCGTTATCTGATGCGAATCCGTTTAACCAACAAAAGTTGGTGATTCAGGCAATGTGCGTAACTTGAAAGACACTCTGGATTTCAGCGAAAACTAAGTATGGTGGGGGCGTATTTTATGTAAATAAGTCAGACTGTTTTCGGAAAAGTGGGGCTGAAGTGCAGAGCGGCTTGCTCTTACATGCATTTTCCAGAAAAGCAGATAATTGAAGTGTTACCGCTATATACCTCTGAATTTACCTGACAACGTTCGAATAAATAAAGGGGGGTGCCGGCACTTGTTTTTTTTTTTCCACTTAATGCACTGATCACGAGTGTCGCTTTATCACACTGTTGCGTAACACCTGTTGCAGTATGGCATACGACTTTACTGTGCTACAGGCAAATCTCTTCTCAAAGACAACAAAAGCTCAAGTGAAATAGAAATTTAAAAAAAACAAAACTTTCCTACGATGTCCCGTCTTACAACAAGATCCGGATAGCTCCTTGTAGACAAAAACATGTGCAGGGGTTCCACGAACCGAAAGTTTGGGGATCACTGTACTTGCTGTAAAAATACAGTATCAATGATATCATCGATTACTTGACTTGACGTTAATCACATTCTGAATAGAGTTAGAATAATCAATCTGGTCTTTGCCCGTCATGAATCGGAACGAGAGTAGAACATTTTCTCAAATTGTGCCTGAATATTGCTGTCTGTGTGTACCGCGCTTAGCGAAGTGGACATCCTACAAGGGGAAGTGTCCCATGATGATGACTGACTGCAACTTCAAGGGTTTATGTCGAGAGTGGACTTATTCTCTTCTTCGGTCCACTCATCATATTTCCTTTTAGTGACTGACCCCCTGATAGTCTTTCTCTTTCCATATTACGCCTCTCTTCCAGGCAGACTACCTTTTAATTCTTTTTTATCAAATGCACATCTTTTGGAATTAATTACCCTAAAAAAATCAAACATGCTCTTTAAAATCATTCTGAACCGTTCCATTTTGATGACTTGGGAATTTTTGTTGAAGACTAGACATGTCAAGATCTTGTCTTTGTCACAACCCTTGAGAGACAAGCCCAAATATTCGCTCTTCTTCCAACGCAGAGCACAGACTTGTTGAGAAAACAATTTGGTGCCAAGCGCTGGAAGAGAGATCTTGTCCGTCGTGCTCTGTGTTTCTCATTTCCCCTGCTCGTGCTTATCGTGCGTTTTACTCACTGACACTGTGTGTTCTTTCCAAGCGAGAATATCCAGGGTTCAGTTGGATCTACTTCAAGGTGAATCCAATAATCACGTTTTCTTTCATAGCCAAACTCAGTTTGATGTGGATTTTTGTTGTTATTGCAGTGTGTGCGTGCGTGTGTGTGTGTGTCTACTTTACTTGCCACACCAAAAAGTTCTCGTCCATTAACACCGTGCGCTTTTCTAGGGAAACCTGCCCCCAGACTACCGCATCAGCCTCATCGACATCGGATTGGTCATTGAATACCTAATGGGCGGGGCTTATCGTTGTAACTACACCAGGAAGAGATTCAGGACTCTGTACCACAACCTTTTTGGACCCAAAAGGGTAAGTAAATTCATCGTCATTCATTATTTATATTTTGTTGTTGGTTTTAACTGCGTGAATGATTAATATTAAGAATTCCAATCTACGTACAATATACCATATGAGCAAATGAATCCTGATAAGTACATGTTGGATAATGTGGATTCATATTTTAATAATAATATGCAAAGAAGAGACTACAGTATGCAAATAAGCATGTACATTTAAATGCCACTTGTGATATGCCTCAATGGGCAACAAGTTCACGGCAACCTTCGGCAATAATTACGCAGGCCATAATGTTTTGGGTATGTTGCTTTCAGCGCTTGCTCTTAATGGTATTTCCATTCATTTGAATGGGGATAGACGGACAAAGTGAATTTTAGTGTTGACGCTAATGGTAATTCTGGAGGTTGTCCAATCTGATATTGTCGCTCATAAGAAGTCTGTGATCTGTTGTCGCCAAGGGTAACGACTGTTTCGAGATTCTAGTGAGTGGCCCATCCAAACTATTTTGAAGCTGCGGTTTTGATATAAGGTTAATTAAGGTCAAACGATTACATACTGATGTTTTATATCGCTGCCTTTTCAACTGTGTGTCATTGAACTCACATTGATAATTATTGTAAGTGTTGCCGATGCAGCCAGTACCACTCATTGCATTGAGCCATTAGAAACCACTTAGCAAAAGAGTCATTATTGGTCTTATGGTCTGTGCGTTTTTATTATTTTTTTTTTTTTGCCACTCTGTGCACACTTTCCATGATGAACAATGTATTCCTGTTGAATCCCCTCATTCGGTTTCTTACTTGAAAAAAATGGGTCTTGTGAAAAAGAAATATATCACCGTGTCACCGTGCCATCATTTTGCTTCATAGTGCATCTTGTACTTGCGTGTGTTTGTGTGTGTGTGTGTGTGTGTGAGCTGCCATGTGCCTGTTTATCTATTTGCATGTCTCCAATGGAAGCAACAAAAGCAGCTTGATGGAGGAAGATGGAGATATTGCAAAGACATATTGATGGGGCGGCAGAGGGAGTCAGTTCTTTGCCTTTTTCTAGACGAGCAGAACCTGTGATCACAATCACACGCTCATGCACACGCATGCAAGCACATAAACACATGTTAACAAAGCCTTTAAATAGATGCAGATATCAAAATCCCTAAAGGAAACGGTGCCTATTTTTACCAACTGGGATGATAGCTCATGAATGCATAATGCAAACATGGCCTTGTTTTTCCGTACAGATACACAACCCACTATACAAAATCCACCACTCTGCTTTAATACAACCAGAGAGGTTGTAACTGTACACATAGCATTACTGTCTTTTCGCCAGCAACATATTGCTCCATGAAAATACATCCCAAAAGGTGTTGTTCAGTCTGTTCATGTTCTTGTTGCTTTTTTAGCCCAAAGCCTTGAAACTGCTGGGGATGGAGGTGAGTGTTCCCATCATGGTCATTCCTTCACCGCCCGTCCTCCTCTTCCTCCTCCTCTAAAGTGTGTTCTTCTTCCAAATATGTGCTGGTCTGTGTTTTGTCTCTCAGTCAGTCAGTCAGTGTCTTCCTGTTTTTCCAAAATAATCATCGCTGTTTCATGGCTCCAGACTGTCCTGATATTTTACATATCTGAGGAGCCTCTTCTCACAAGAGTTTTTAGTAGGATTTCATACAAAAAGTGATACACTGTACATACATTTGCGTAACTGCTTTAAAGTGATACCAAAATGCTTTACCAAAGTTGCACAAAACCGGTGATTTACAATAGAATGTTGCGCTTACTAGCATTAGCATTATTAGCATTAGCGTGTTATTATTATTTTATTTTATTTTTTTCATATTGCAAAAGCAAGAGCACCCTAAAAGGAGTGTGTTAAAAGAAAAGAAACGTCAGAAACTAAAAACTGAAGAACATAATTCGAGTTGCCCATAAAGCGCACCTGAATAACATGGCGTGTGCGCTATGTCTGATTTGCACACATTTTGTTTAGATAAAGTCAAAGAAAAGTGTAAGTTGTTCCTATGCAATCACAAAATGACAGAGTTAAGTTTAATGACAGGTTGCGTATGTATTTTAAAACAAATATCTGCCAAAGTTACTATAAGATTTATGATGTTGACAGTTTGATCCCAAAATGGTTAGAGCAGATCCGTTCTCAATTTTGTGCAGTTTTCTACTAAATTCTTGTGAGAACACGTTGGTCTGAGCTCACAGTTGCACTGAACTGAATGAGCAATGACTGACCCCCATGTGTGATTCTGCACTGTCAAGTAGCTGCAGTTTTCTGTGAATCGTGTATACACAAAAAAAAAAATCATGCATGATTTTTTTTGTCTTATTTTCTACCTTTTTGTCACCTGTGCCTGTAAATGTTCCCTTGTTAGTAGTGGACGCAAAACAAAAAAATATCTCCTTGGGAGCAATTACAGGCTGACTGCAAGATGATTTATCTCAGCTAACTTAGCGGTGGTGCGGACATATTTCTTGGCCTGTATTTGTTTCAGAGCATGTACAATATCTCTCGCCTTTCGATATTTGCCTTACCTTAATCTTTACTCATATGAAATTATTTTAAGTCAGTACCTCCATTATGACCTGCTGCTGTGTTCGGCTCTGGCTAGCAATGTCCGTCACTCTGGAAGCGGCAAGTGAACAAGGGAATACCGCAAAAAGAAACCATTTTCAGACAAAAGGAGGAGAAATGAGATTCCTTCATGTTCTCCCAAGGCAAATTGTTCCTCCTCTTTTAAACTCATGCGGAGATAAACAACCTAAAAAAATATCTCATCTGGACAAACCACTCACATCTCATGTCATTTGCATTCATATGTAGGAGTCAACATAGCGTATGTCGAACTGAAAGTGTTCAGGGCCGCCGCATCTGCTCTTCAGATTTATGGGAATGAGTATTATCCAAAATCATTGCCTTCAGGAAGAATCTACATAGCTGTCTATCTTGTCCTCCCCCTCCCTGTCACATGTCACGGATCCCCACCAGGATGACATGCCAATCCGGAGGGGCCGTCAGAAAACGACACGCAAACGAGAGGAGGAGGTGGATATCGATTTGGACGACCCCGAAATCAACCACTTCCCTTTTCCCTTCCACGAGCTGATGGTGTGGGCCGTGCTAATGAAGCGGCAGAAAATGGCGCTCTTCTTTTGGCAGCACGGCGAAGAGGCCATGGCCAAAGCCTTGGTCGCATGCAAACTATGTAAGGCCATGGCGCACGAGGCTTCCGAGAACGACATGGTGGACGACATCTCGCAGGAGCTAAACCACAACTCCAGGTGGGCGACAGACGCACGCCCGCCCGCAAACACGCTGACGTGTCTTCTTCCCAGGAAAATGACCTGATTCTGTTTCCTCTCGCTCCCAGGAGGCAGAAGTGGCATACATAGAGAAATCTAATGACATGCATCATCATTATTTAAGGACATGCATTGGAGACAATCGGAGTCACCTAGAGGGGAGCACTCAGCTTGCCGAAATAACTGTTCATTTAGGGCAGTAATCTTCAAAAGGCTAGCCTTCATTTGCATTAGCGGCGCAATGGCGACATGCAGTGTGCTCGCTAGCTATGCCTACGCACGGAAAATGCATGGTCCCTTCGGCTAGTCTGCTAGTGTACCGCTTTTGAGCACCTCGTTGTCCCAATAGAGAAATGCCCACCGGCACTCAAACATGTAGTTACGTAAAGGCGCAAAAAAGATGCTAGATGAACCAGCATGCATTTTTTTTCCAGGTAGGCGGTATTGACAGTTGACGGCTGAGTGGGGCGTGGTTTCAGAGCGTTCAGCAGATATGCCCACCGCATTTGACGTTTCGCCATTTGGAGGCCTCGTTTTACATACTTGGCTATTCTTTAATCATTCGAACTTGGCAGGGTTGTTAACTTTACTCTTGGTGTGTCAAAATTTAGAAGACACTTTTCAGGGACTTTGACTATTTTTGCGTACTCTAGTATTCAGTTTGACGATTATGCTTACTTTGTCTTTAATATCCCCAATTCCACTGGGATACCAGAAATCCCACTTTTTTCAGATCGATACCACATACTAAGTTCTCTACGGCTGCTGCTATCTAATACAAGATCTGAAAAAAGGCAGGATATAAAAATTGACGTTCGTATAATTAATACTGTCGTTTGAGTTTTCAGAGCTACATACTGAGAGATGTTTCTATTTTGCCTGTCTCGTGTTGCTAAATAAGGTAACGGCATCTCTCAGCATGATGTCGTTGTGTGTCCACTCAGGCCATTTGTAAGGATTGCGCCTGTGCTGCCTTTTTTAAGTCTCCTCTCGTGGGTGGTGGTGTTTATATGCAAATCTAATTTTGAATGTGGACCAGATGGTCAGTGATGCCTGGACCAGTTTCATGTAATCCTTACATGTTGTGACAAGGCACAACACTCCCTCTGTTCATGTCTTTATGCGTGCGTTTATGTCCTGCATACTATTTCCTAGAGAGTTTGGCCAGCTGGCTGTGGAACTTCTGGACCAGTCCTATAAACAGGACGAGCAGATGGCCATGAAGCTCCTGACGTATGAGCTGAAGAACTGGAGCAACGCCACCTGTCTGCAGCTGGCGGTAGCGGCCAAGCATCGCGATTTCATCGCCCATACCTGCAGTCAGATGTTGTTGACAGACATGTGGATGGGACGTCTGCGTATGCGCAAGAACTCAGGACTGAAGGTAAAGGAAAAAACACATTATTTATGTATTTATCTGATCATGTATTTATTTGCCCCATCCTATCAAACCTTATGTGGCTTGGTGTCAAAAAAGTAATTACCCCCTTTATAAAGCAACCCATTAACCAATTTGAATTCTTTTGAATTACATTTCAGTAGCTGCACACACACAGGTCAGATCTGTTAAGTCTAGAAATTCCTGAAATAGAACCTGCCTGATCAAGTGAAATTTCGTAAAAGATCTGAAAAAGCCAACGATCATAACAAATTCAACAAGAAAGAAACACAGTCCGAATAGGGGTCGGTAGGGACAATTATAAAGCATTGGAACTTCACCTACCATGATGTGCACCGTTTTTGTCAAACTTGGTTATTCTACCAAAATCGCCCTAAGTGCAAGAACCCAGACCAACATTTCAAGGACTGCAGGCATCACTTGCCTCATTAATATTCATGATTTTTCCATAATGCAAAACTGCTTATCTCACATTGGCCAAAAATACATCTTGCTGGCCCCCCAAGATGTTTGGGAAATATTCTGCAGAATGATGAGCCAAAAGTGGTTTGGAAGGCGTTCCTGCAAATCTTACAGAACAATTTTAGTACAGTACAGTTAAGCAAGTGGTTAAAAGTGTTGTAATTTGCAGTAAATGAAATAGAACGCGCAATTGGTGGCTATGGAACTAAAAAAAAAAACCAATTATTTTGAGGCTTTTTTTTTTTTAGCACAAGCACACAAGACTTAATTCTGATACAGTATTATTCTATTGTAGATTTGACTTCATATGACTCCATTTTACTTGTAGGTTTGGCATTTCAGATCAAAATATTTGGACAATACCCCTGAGTCAATAGTGGTAAAAGTAAAGTCCATCATTTAAGAGAATAATTGAGTCTAATCAGCCCTAAGCAATGAACCTTTTGCCATAACTTTGTTAGATTAAGCACAACGATTCTCTTATGAAAGTCACAGAGAACGAGAGAGCTGACCTTAATTACTAGAAAGCCTTCAAACCGTGTCCCACATATTTCAACATTGAGCTTGCGCTCAAGCCTTTGGGGCCCCAAACGCGTTTTCATTTTCACTGCCGATTCAATAATTGTGTAAATTCAGCTCTCCTTGGTGAAAATGAAACAGAGCTCTTTTTTGTGACTCTTTCTGCCTGATAGGTACAAAAAAAGAGAATTAGGGTGTATTTTTTTTTTTCAACAAATTTGACTTTCTGATGTCCACTGGTAACAAGATGAAGGCAGATAAGAGAGGGTGGATTCATTTAGCTTGTGGTTTGCTGTGGGTGCAATCAGTGGGAGGTGGGCAATCAGCCTGGGGGGGGGTCGCACCCTGTTGCGGTTTAGCCTCTCAGAGCAGAGAGCACCACGGAGCGCTCCAAGTATTCCTTGACCTTTGAGTTGTACTGCCGAGGCTTACGGGAGTGGAAAGACAGCAAGCAAGCCACAAGTTGAGCAAACAAGATGGTGTGCCCTCGGGGTATCATGACATCTCGCAAATAACACTGTCCAAATATTGTCAAAATAATGTGGGGGACACGTCTGAAATGCTCCTGCCGCAATGACGACAGTGAGCATCCATTCCCGACACTGAAATTCATCACGATTGAGTCACCGCAGGCTATGAATGCTCTATCACCGAGTTGACAGTATCGATTTCAACCTCACGTTAAGGTCTGACTAATGTTTGACATCTTTTGATTCTCTTGACTGGCGACGACGGTGACACGTCGGAGTGTGTATTTGCTACTGGTTGCAGTCAACGTGCGTGGAGTTGCTTTGTGTGCTGTCATAGAGCCGAAAGTTGTACTGGAACTAAAAGAATGACTTGGCTTCCTTCGGATGGATGGTCTGGCATGTCAGTGGTGTTGCTGTCTTTCAATATTGCGGCGTGAATATCTGGACAGTAATGTGCCATTACATGCAGAGGCCACATTAAACACCACACCGATTTTGAACATCTTACCAATTTTAAAATGGATGACCTGTGAGAGGCATCGTGGTACGACGGGGCAGCCAGATTGGCGGGAAATGCAAAGAATAATAAATAGAAGAAGTTATGCTATGTATTAGCTTATTTGGTAGCTTTGTTATGGTTGCCTATGCATATTTACACGTAAATATCAAATGAATGTTCTTACTTACTAGTTGCTTGTTTTTAATAAAGCACAAAAACTAATATAGTTTTGGATGGCCGAGTGGTCTAAGGCGCCGCGTTCCGGACCCAGTCTCCCCAGGAGGCCTGGGTTCGAATCTCGTGGCTGCCAGGATGGCCGAGTGGTCTAAGGCGCCGCGTTCAGGACCCAGTCTCCCCAGGAGGCCTGGGTTCGAATCTCGAATTTCCCCATTGTGGGACTAATAAAGGCATTATTATTATAAACTAGTATTTGTGTGCTCAAGGTGTGTGTCCTTTATGTGATGTGAGCATCTGGGTTTGAGTTGTGGTCTACAGCAGATCCTTGCAAGTGTTGGCATTTTGATGTTGTATTCGCGTTTAACTATTTTTCTCGTTCAATAAACGGCTGAACGTGCATCGGCAACTGGCTCCGTCATGTTTGCCCGCGTTGCTCAGTGTGCGGGAGGCTTAATGAGGTCTATATAATGTAGCATTGAGTGGGTGTCGCTAGCTGCTGGCAACATATTACCATTAAGATCCACGATGAATTGGTGTGAGCTTGTTTTGATGATTACAAGTGACCCCTTTAAGAGGAGAGTTCTGTGCATTAAAAATACTTAATAATAACTGTGCGACCGATTGCAAGAGCTGCTTCCGGCAATTTGAATCCATCTTCTTTTCCGTTTGCCCATTAAGTGAGAGTTTGAAGCGTTTTCAGCGCACTGTACTGTATCTGCTACAAGTCTGTGCGACCGCAGCAAAGCTTCCTTGGTGACACTTTACGACTTTCTTTGAATGACTTCCACAACAGCGGCCTCGACGGCAGCCTCGGCCCAGTTTATGACCATTGAAATCACACCACGTGTCACATTCTCTGATGATCAATGTCGGCCTCTAGCTGCATCTGTCTTTATGTCATAATGTCTGCATCGCTGCTCGTGAAGGAGCTCGCTTCTATCACATCTGTCACGAAAAGCACCTCCCCCTCCCTGACAGGTGATCTTGGGTCTGCTCCTGCCGCCGTCTATTCTGAGCCTGGAGTTCAAGAACAAGGACGAAATGTCGTACATGCCCCAGGACCAGGAGGCCTACTTGCAGGAGAAGGAGGAAGAGGAGCCCGAGAAGCCTGTCAAGGAGAAGGAGGAGGAAGACATGGAGTTCACAGTAAGATCTTACTGTGAGGCGCAGTACAACTCCGTGGTGAGAGAACCCACCTCAGTCCTGCATCTCAGAACCTGTGCACATGCAGTATTTACACTCTAGATGCTAACGTCCAAAAGTGCAGTTTCATTCTGCCTGCAATGAGAATTTGTTGTACGCACACACTCACACAGTACAAATCTCCAAACGCACACAACATGGCCAAACTTCCTGTTTCTCGTTGTCTAAGCCAAGACATCGGTCGTGGAGTTGTAGCGTCTCTTGTGGGTTTTCCTCGTGAATGTTTCTCCTTCCATCGATCTCCTTCTCTCCGCCTTTTCCCGTGGTCCCTCTTGTACTCTCTTCCGATTCTCCCCTCCTCGCTCTATCCCTCCCAACTCCTCTGCCTCTCTCCAAGATGAGGTACAGTACAATGCTAGCTGACAGCTGCCTCTCACGCTGTCCTTCTGGCGATTGCTGGATGTAGCGGGCCACTCCGCATGTGGGCTGTCGAGCATGGGCAGGCCCGGGATTTGCATTTATGTTCCCGTGCGTGCCTGCCGCTGCACATCTGAAATCATCCAGAGTCTGAGCGAGCACCTTCTCACAGAGTTGCTCCATCGGCGTATATTGACTTGGATGCCAGGCAGCACTTGGACTTTTTCCAGTTCAATCTAATCAGTTCAGGAGATATATCAGGATCCAGTTTGTGCACTAAAATCAAGAGTGAGAATTGATTTGTAATTTGCAACCTGGATCTTATATTGTCCATTTAACTGATTGCATTGAACTTCAGCACCACTCTACTTCCCATCCGCATTAAGCACAGCCAGCAAGCCGGCACAAAGAAACGGACAATACCACAACACGACAAGAAAAGGCAGAGTTGTTTGACTCACAGCTACTTGGGAAAAAAAATAGTGCTAGACTAATTATAATCTCTCACCATATGAAAATGCATTTTTTGGTTGTCAAATGCACGCCAACAAAGCCAATTTAGTCAGAGACCAGAGTTAGTCTTGTCGTGTAAAGTTAAAAGCTGTAATACAAAAATTCCTACAAGTAAAAATGTCTTATGTGCAGTTTACACACATAGGATAGTGAGAGAGGAATTTAAAACAAAATGACCTGCGTTCATTTGGACATGACCTACAAGACACCTGCTGTTAGAGGACACATTTGCAATTTTGTCCCGGCTTCTGACTGTTCGAATTGCACCGCCAGATACTTAATCAAATATACAGATCAAATGTATAAGAAAATATAACAGCTGTATAAAACAAATTTCTTGTTTCGTTTTTTCCACAAATATACAGGGGAACCTCGGTATTGGGGATTCATTCGTTCCAAAAAGTCGGAACAAAAACAATTGTCACCCCCCCCCCCTTTAGACACAGCCACTTGAAATCATTTCACTGAACAAATGGTTAAGATAAGATTCCCTTTATTAGTCCCACAATGTGGAAAATCGAGGTTCGACCCCATGCCTCCTGGGGAGACTGGGACCGGAACGCGGCGCCTTAGACCACTCGGCTATCCTGGCAGCCAAATGTCAGTGGCCCGTACGGGGATCGAACCCGCGACCTTGGCGTTATTAGCACCACGCTCTAACCAACTGAGCTAACCGGCCATGTACTGAGCTAACCGGCCATGTTACAAAAATGCAGTAAACACAAGCACATTCTTAGACGACCTGCCGATGGTATCAACGGACACCGTCACTCAACACGCAGATTGGCTAACGATTTAGCCAGTTAACAGCCAGCCAACTTGACAGTCTCCTTCGCTGGCTTCCGTGTCACTCCACAGGAGAGGCTTGCATTTTAAAGGCACACGCATGTTCAACGTCACAGATACTACAGTGGCGGACATGAGGATGGCGACCCCAAGTGGACAAAAATACTACTTCCACTTCATAAGGATGCGCCGGGATTATTTTGTTAAATGAATGGCAATTTGACAGTGTTGGTCAAAACTGCGCAATCAAATTGTTTTATACAGCTGGTATGCATTGGATTTCTTAAAGATGTGTGGTGTACCTAATAAAGTGTCCAGTCAGTGTACTATAAATTCCAAGGATAAACTCTTTCAGTGGCCTGGTGTTGCTTTCACATGAAGACCATGACCCATAATAAGAATGGGGCGTGAACCCTCTCTCATGGATTTAGGAATTGTGTCCCAGTTGGAAACCGGATTTCAATGTCCTCCTTTTCTGCCTTCTCTTTCTGTCTTCTTTGTGTCTCCTCTGGCCCGTCTTGTTGTCTGAGACACAATCCATGAGTGTGTGTCTGTGTGTCATTGTGTGTCACCAGCATTCACTCACCTCAACACTCACCTAAAACACACATTTCACATTTTGGAATGAAGACATTGCCTGTGCTTGCTTTTTTTTTTGTGGTATGACATGATGATAAATGACGAAGTTGTGCACTTGCCGAGAAAGTAACCTTTGTGTTTATTCTCTTCTCTCTTGTATTCAACACTCCCCATCCACCCGCTTTCCTTTGACATGCTTGTCTTACCCCCGCCTCCTCCTCTGACACATCACATTTTCCTCCCACTCTCTTCATCCCTTTATCCCTCCCTCCTCACTCTCCTTCTTGCCCGCCTCGCTTGTGGGGTTCGCGTGTTCCCCCCTCCAGGCGATGCTGGGGAAGGTAGCCACGGAGACGTCCAGGAAGAAGGATGTTGAGGAGGTTCAGAACCGCCACCGCCTCATCCCCATGGGACGCAAGATCTACGAGTTTTACAACGCTCCCATCGTCAAGTTCTGGTTCCATACGGTCAGTTTATGGTCCAGAAACCAACACCAACGCACTCGGCTTCCAGCTGGCCTTATTAGTTCCTGCTCTGTCATTTCCCCACTGTGTGTGATTGGATAGATTAGACCTAGGGAGACTGGTAAGAAGTTTGGGCCACAACATTAAGTACAGCTGAACATTCTGATGAGAACCAGTAAGAGCTGTATAAAATATCCATCCTGGTTTCCATCCACTCCACGCTACTGAAACTGCTCGAATAAAAATCACGAGTGAGCTCCACGCTGCTGCTCTCTCCCACTCATTTTCCATCCTCAACCTCCTTGACCTGAATGCGACCTTTAGACACCATCTCACACCCCATCCCCACACTGGACCACTCTCAGTTCATTCAGCTGGACTCCTTTTCATCTAGCCCCTCCCTCGTCACTTCAGGTGTGCCCCAGGGCTCTGTCCTGATGACCCTATTAATCATCATCTTCCTCCTCCCCCTCAGTGTCATTTTTCATAAATTTGATGTTCTCCTTCATTGCTTCGCAGATGGCACCCAGCCCTACCTCTCCTGCAAACCCAATGTCTCACTTCCACCCTTTCCCTCACGTCCTGCATATCAGTTATTAACTCCTGGCTCTCATTCAATTTAGGACAATTAAATCGAGATAAAATGAAAATTCTCCAAATTGGCACCAAATCTAAATGATTAGAAGTTGACATCATTTCCTTCCCAGTAGGTTGCTCTTTAGTCTCCCCTTCCCTTCAGGTTAAGAGTCGGGGTGTCATCCGAAACAGCACATTTTCATTCCATTCACTTATCAGTAGCATAATCCAGTCTGCTTATTTCCAGCTGTGTGACATCAACCAAATCCGTCCCATCCTCCCGTACTGCCTCTGCCTGGTCCACAGTCTTGTCACCTCCCGTCTTGACTATTGCAACTCCTCCCTTCATAAGCTTCAAGTGGTGCCACACACCCCTCAGCTTCACTTGCTCCCATCCATACCGAGGATTCAATTCAAACTCTTTTATACCTTAAGGTCCATTCACAACATGGGCCCACCATATTGATGTCACCTGCTCCACATCGCCACTCCGGTCCTCAGCCTCCAGCCACCTGATTGTTCTCCTTGCCCGCCTCATCAGCACCATAGGGAGTAGAGCTTTCAGCCACTCTGCTCCCCAGTTCCGGAACCCTCTGCCGCTTGACCTCCACAATTCGGAGTCTCCCATTGCCTTCAAATTCAAACTTAAAGCACACCTGTCTAGGATGACCTACTTACTCTAAATACACTGCCCTGTGTTACCTGATTGACAAATGTATCATTTTTTTAACGCGCGTTTCTCCCGTGTAGACTTCTGACACTTCCAAATGCATAACAGGTGACAACTCGCGCTGCCACTGATTGGGTGCAACCCATTGAGGATGCCTGCAAATCCTGGATTGTGGAATTCCAGTCAGATTCATTTGGAATATATGTCAAACTTCCAATGTGAAATTGTCTTGCATATGGATCCGGAAGCTATAAACTGATCGTCCCCAGTGGATTGTCCTCATAACTGGATGTTCATTTGGAGTTAAAAATCGAATGAGCCAGCTGTTGTTTATGCATAGCCTAACAACGCTTTCTCCCGCACATGCGAATGTGGAATTTATCTGGATTACACGACCAGCCTATAAAACAAATCATTGAAAATTGTACTTCCCATTGCCTCCATTAGAATGACTGCAGTTGTTCGTGGCGCTCCACACCAAGCACGTATCAACAGCCGCTCAGTCAGGCGGCTGTCCCCAGTGGAGCATGGAAGCAGTTAATTGAATCAGAACGTGCAATATAATGTTTCACCTTGAAGAGGCGCTAGTTGTTAGTACAACCTACTGAGCACGCGAGAGGAAAGGTTGTTGGGAGAAGACACACGAAGACACACAGCGCTTGATTTGACAGGGGATGCCCTCATTTCAAAATTGAAATAACATTTTCCTTAACTAAATAAAATAACTACAAAGCGAAAATGTTCTTCATCTTTTTCATCTTTGGCAATTAATTTAGTACACCAGTTTCTGGGATTGATTTCAAATGCATTTATTTTGATATTAACTGCGTTTGCCAGAAGAAGAGGTTGAACAGAGAGATGTAGTCCTCATAATGTACGTTGCACTTCAGCGACGTCATCAAGCAGCATCCAGTTAAAAAAAGAGCCACCGGATGACGTCGCTCCTTGCATGTGGCTTGAGCACGAATGGCTCACCTGCTCTTGACATTGCCCGAAACGTAACGCTTTCCTTTTGAGCTGAAGTCTATCTCATCTGACTTAGGGCGAGGTCATCTACAGCATGGACAATTTAGAGTTTTTTTTAATGTGAAATGAATCTGTAGATTTAAACAAAAAACCCTGAGAAATGCGTATCAGACTTGCAAAACAAAAACAACATAATGTTAAGTGTTTGGAGTGTTTTGTTTTTTTTAATGTGGCTTTGGGGTCCACATAATGGCCTTGTGTGCTGATTCTATTCTTCCCCATATCACATGAATTAGCTTGCGTTTACTTTGCTTGACGAGATTTCACTGTTCATGCTTCTTTCATCCCATTTGCCACCGCTGGCTATTTACGTTCCTCCATTTCCTTTTGTGAATTCTATGAATGCACTTGTCGGGTCTTCCTTGTTTTAGGCTACCTTTACTGTTTGGTACTCCTTCGCACCGTGGAAGCAGTTTTGTCACATAACCAGATCTATCCGTTGACACAGTTCTTTTTACCAATCTACTTTACCGTTGTTTTATGACAGCAGAGGAGAAATTTGACTTCAATTAAATTATAACATAATGTCTGACAACAAAATGGATTGTGTAATCACCTTTTTCCTTCCGCACAAGCTCCAACTTCTGATCTGAATATGATTTTCTCTGGTCTGCATGTTGATGAGCTACAGTCCATATTACAAGTGCCTTTGAAATAAAATCAGTCAGTCAATGACTGATGTTAATTGGCACAGCCGCCGGAGACGCGTAATGGACGTTTTCAGGCCAAGTGTGCAGGTTTAGCGGTGCGGTGCCTTGACATAAACTCTCTATTTTGAGGGATAGTGTCACTCTTTCAGTGAGCAGTCATTAAATGGAGCACAGCAGCCAAATAGCTAGTGGTTAACACGACAGGCAAATCACTTACTCATCCTGGTCTGTCTTGCCACGTGTTAGCATACCGACTGCTAGGATGTTAGCATTCATATGAGAAAAAGCACCTGGTTACAGGGTAGGATTTGTCCTTTTAAATTAGCCTTCAGTCTGTCTTGGGGCTATTTTTACTCAAGCTGCTGTTTTGCAAAATGACTGCTAGCATGTTAGCATTTGATCAATTCATATTAGAAACAGGACCTGAATACAAGGCTCGATATAAAATCTTTATGAGGTCTGTCTTGCATTGTATCTGCTTTTTGAAACAGTACTTGATTGCAAGAAAATATGTCAAATCTCTATTGCTCGTTTGTTACTAGCGCCTGGAAATGGGGCAAGATGTAAGAAACATTTGATCAATTCTCAGCATTTCCTTTCCACTACAGATGGCCTACGTGGGCTACCTAATGTTGTTCAACTACATTGTCCTGGTAAAGATGGATCTATGGCCTTCCCCTCAAGAGTGGATCGTCATCGCTTACATCTTCACCAACGGCATTGAGAAGATGAGAGAGGTACTCCTCATGTGCATGTTGACACAACACATGCACAATTAGGCTTACAGCCTGCTTAACTAAGTGCTTCACCCAATGAAGTGATGACACTCATGTCACGATATTTAATTAAGAAAGTTGTGTCAGCATTCAACAATTTAGACTAATGATACCACCACGTGTTGGGTTGTGACCTGTTTGAGTTGGAATGTCTGAAAAGAAATCATCAATGTCACGTCCACCTTTACTGAAGTATGCCTCTCAATAGGTGAGCTCACACTGCCCTCTATCGGCGCTTACTGTATTCTGCAATGCATTTTAATCACTTTCACAGGTCACAACAATCCAATTGGTCCCAAATACACTTGGAATCTGTTTCATATAACCTTTATTTGCAGGCAATGCTTTAAGTAACATTGGACAACTAATGACTTGCAACTTAATGAAACACAAAATAATAAAAGACTAATTGTGTTTTAATCATTCAACTTGTCACACGGGTGATGTAAATTTTTGAAAACATTTTCCATCGTGTCGGCCCATTTTTTCAAATGTGTTGCAGAAGACTCAAAGAAACTTGGATTCAGGCCAACTCTTGCAAGACTTGTTGATTCATAGCGTGATATGCTTTGCGTGACTTCAGCAAAGTATTCTAGCTGAAAATGTTCAGGAAATTTGTTACGACCTCATTGGACTTCAGAGCTTCTTGTGTGCCTTTCAGAATAATGCAATGTGCTCACTGTCCACTGCCTCCGCAGCAAACACGTTCTAATGAAAAACCACTTTGGCATTTTCAAACGGAGCTTTTTCTTTGTGAAATGTATATATTTGCCTTGTGTCCTGCCCTTTGGATTTCCCAATGGATTTACCTGTATTTCTTTTCTTACGTATTTCAGCATTTTCCTCCGGTCTCCCTTCCCGGCTCTAACTCTTCTCCAACCCTCTTCTAGATCCTTATGTCAGAGCCAGGGAAGTTGTTACAAAAGGTCAAGGTGTGGCTTCAGGAGTATTGGAACATCACAGACCTCATGGCCATCCTCATATTTTCTGTCGGCATGGTTCTGCGTCTCCAGGAGCCCCCGCTCATGAGCTATGGACGGGTCATCTATTGCGTCAACATCATCTACTGGTACATCCGGCTGCTCGACATCTTTGGTGTCAACAAGTACCTGGGTCCCTATGTGATGATGATTGGCAAGATGGTGAGATGTAGCTGGAGTGTGATCTCCTTTTGTGTTACGTGACAAAAGGCTCACCAATTTCCGTTCATTCAAATCCGCTACTGAATACAAATTGAGCCTCTCGAGCCACTTTTACACAATGTTCCTGGCGACCACGGTAGACCCATTTCTGGCAATGACAAACAAAATGCGATGGCCTGGTGAGATTTGTCAGCTGACAAAAAAGTGTGCATGTAATGATGCACGGGACGGTATTTAGGCAAATGCGTTTCCCTGCATCTCATACTCGTGTTTTTTATGTACCCACTGCTCAATGACAACTGTGGCATAACTGTTTATAACGTTTAACTTGCTTTCTGCTTCAAGAAATAGGCAAGGCAAACAGCTGTTGGCATACTGTAAAACTTGTATGATACATCCATCCATTTTCTATAGCGCTTATCTTCATTGGAATCGCAGGTGTGCTCGAGCCTCTCCCAGTCAAATTTGTGTGAGAATCACAGAGCAGAAAATGAATCCCAGCATGACGCGCCGTGAGGAAATGTACTGGCATCCGTGATGAACCGTAGGACAAAACGTAGCCGGGTAAACGGTGTAATCATAGCCCAAGTCGGATGTTTGATGTGGAAGAGAACACAACTCATGGCGCACACTTTCCAACAAAAAGGTGATTTAAGGTTATTATGTGTTGCTGTACGCAAGCTCTCATTGATAACACAATCAGCAATTAGAGAGTGGCTGGAATGACGTTGTCAGGTAATTGGCATGCACAGGTACTTTATAATGTTGTGGCTGCCTTAATCAAAGTCAGCAAGTAAAATCAAAGCAGTTCAGAGGGAAAGCAAGCACAAATGAGCACAGGTTTCTGAATTCATAGGAGCCACTATTAACCTGACACACCAGGTGGTTTTTGTGTGTGTGGGGGGGGGGAGACAGTCAAAGTTTTGAAAAGGACTGACAAACAAAAAATACTTGTAATGTCATTCAGAAGACGGTGTCGGATCGAATGCGATCATCAAGTACAAGAATAAACAACACAGTGCTAACTTTGATAAGCCGCCAGGGTCTCTTGTAGCCACTTGGCAGGAGAGCGAAAACATTGTTGGAATCCAGGAACGCCTGCATAATAAAATAAAGGATACAATTACTCACGACTCCTTTAAATAAGTGTCGAGGAAAGTTTATTGCCCAAACATCGTGCCGCAAAGTGAAAATCTCTGCAGAATTGAAGCAAAGCACTACTTATGTCTCAATGAAATAACTCAACTCACTTCAACATACATCCTTGACACCGAGATGGCAACAATAACCGTGTATACATTGGTGAGTCTTGCCGCAGATAACTGAACATAGGTTCCAGAAAAATCTGAGAATTGACGACGTTACAAATCTGAACCGCAGATATTCTTTCAGAATGAGAGCATAATACAGGAAGTACTGCCTTAACTGTGTAATTGTTGAGACCTCGTTAGTAAGTATACTTACTTGGTTATTGTTCTAAACGATCCTACGTTTGTTTACTTTTTGAGTACCGCTGATTTAGGGCTAGTTAGCACGATGGCTTCACAGTTGAGAGGTGAAGGGTTCAATTCCGGCTCTGGCCTTCCTGTGTGGAGTTTGCATGTCCTCCATGTGTGTCTGTGGGTTTTCTCCGGGTACTCTGGTTTCCTCCCGCATTCCAAAATCATGCATGGTAGGTTGATTGAACACTCCAAATTGTCCCTCGTTGTGAGTGCGAGTGTGAATGGATGTTTGTCTATGTGCGTTATTGGCTGGCAACCAGTTCAGGTTGTGCCCTCGCCTCCTGCCCGAAGATAGCTGGGCTAGGCTCCAGCATGCCTGCGACCCTCATGAGGAGAAGCGGTTCAGATGATGGATGGATGCTTTAGAGTTTTGAGTATTGGATGGTTCCCCAGTATAAAGATATTGATATTGTATATAGCCACTATCAGTCTTAGAATCTACACTAATTTGTCTCACGGGGCTAATTATTGGACTCCATGGTGACTATACTTTTTCCAGGGCCAAACGATTATGGGATTACCAAGACATATAAGTCAAATGTACAAAGGTAGTACCTGTGAAAGTAGGAGACTTGTGACAAGCCATTTGTTGTACACCTAAACGTACGATGATTATTTTAATATTATTTTTTTTAAAATACTCTTAGCCTTACTAGGATCACATGTGAGCCTATCCCAGCCGACTTTGAGTGGGAGGTGACACTTTACACCTCTGGAAAATTTACTGGGCACCTTTTGCTAATTCTGACAAATGAATATAGTTTTCAGGCTTTAGGCTTTGGGATTTTGTGTTAACACCCTAATTGTTCTGAAGGAAGTGTGCTAACTTCCTTCAGAAGATCAGGAGCGATGGCATGTCTGAACAAATATTAAGCGAAGGTTTGACTTCTGTGCACATTAATTTGTCGTTTGATCAGCCGAGAATGAGAACCATGAAGTGCAAAAGAAGGCAATCATTAGTCAAACTGTTTCCTCAGACGTGTGCTTCACTGTGAGCGCTTTTTGTCCAAATCTTTTCTTTTTGTTCTTCTCTTCTGTTTTTGAGCCACCTTCGTCCTTTGACAACTCTCCTCTTCGCCCCTCTGTCAGATGATCGACATGATGTACTTTGTGATCATCATGTTGGTGGTGCTCATGAGCTTTGGGGTGGCACGGCAGGCCATCCTCAACCCCAATGAAGACCCGTCCTGGATGCTGGCTCGGAACATCTTCTTCATGCCGTACTGGATGATCTACGGCGAGGTGTTTGCAGACCAGATTGACCGTAAGTTCACCACCAAGAGCTCTTGACTCTGGGGAGAAATGCTAGTAAAAGATTCTACAAGGATAAAAAAAAAAAAACTGCTTGACGGTTCATGGAGGAAAATATTAAAATGTTGTTTTTTGTGCCACAACCTGCATTTTCTGTCAAGTTTACATGTCAGTATTTCATTTTGGTACAAATTTATCTTAAGCTTCAATTGTTAATGTCACTGTAGGCCAGAGATGGGCGCGGGGGTCTCAGTTTTTCGTCAGTGCTGCTGGGGAGGCCACATAAGAAACACACACTTTCTCACCTGATGTATGACAAAAAAAAAGCCATTTTAATTATGGACAATTTAATGCTGTGCAAAAAAATATTAGGCCTTACGTTGTAGTGTAAGAGCCAGTGTAAGTGCAACTAAGAAATGTCTGGCATTTAGTGAAAAATGACGTCAACTTTTATCCTAAATATAATCATCATGTCTTGATTTTTGGTTATTTTAGGTCAGATTGCTGATATTACAACTTAAAACTACAATTGAATCCTGCATATACGCAGATTTATTTTTGTTTACCCCTCAATATTTTTTTTTTTCATATTTTGGATATTTCCCGATTACCCGCAACCACCTAAACCCCAACACTCCCTCACCTATTTGTTCGTGAAAACTAACAATAAATAAATAAATTATATATATATACACACCCTCATCCCTGCTGTCGAGAAACACAAGTGTACATACGTGTAGAGAACACGTGTAGTTTCGACTGTGTTGGTTCTGTTCAAGAATGTATCTGTGTGCTGTTCCTTTGGTGGTTATGTTTGGTTGATTACGGGAGGAGTGGCCCAAAGAGAAGAGATCTGAAATAATGTTTTCATTCTGTGTTTCAGATATTCATAGTAGGAAGTTACAGCACAGGCTGAATGAAAAACTCTGGCTGGTCGAAAATTACTTACGAACTCTCGGAACCTGGCGTAGTAGTGGTGCATCCCACATTGCCCAGTGCTCTCAAAATTCCAGTAAATTTTACTCAATATAGATTGAATAATGACATTGACCTTAATTCACTGCCCCTGCTTCATCATCCTCACTTTACCTCCACGTCATGCCCACTCTTGCCACTAGAGGCCACAAGTGTGCATGCAACACAACACACTTGGTTGAAGTTGCCTTTTGTTTTTGGTGTCTTGGGTCAGATACTTGTATAAAAAAAAAAAAATAGAGGGTGTCCCAAAAATGTGACATCATTAATCACATAAATGTCATGGAAAATTGAAATCTTGTATATCTAATTTCCTGCAACATACTCAGGCAGATTTTTTCACAAAGAGATTGATTTAATTTTACGAGAATTTTTGATGCGCAAAGAAACAAGACTGGTAGATGGCGAATTGTAAAACTATTCAACTTTGTTTGTACACATCCTGTTCAAAAGCTATTTTCAATGAGAACGTTATTAGACTTTTAATTGATGTCAGATTTGGGGACTCTTTGTATTATACTAGGTGCTAGATTAAGATTTGGGAATATTATTAAGAACATTTTTAATATTTGGTCCACTTGTAGTTTGACCGAAGGCTACCTCCAGTCCGCAACTTACCCCCTCACTGGCTGCCATATAGCCATTATTAAATGGCAGTAACACTTTTTAAATAAGGTGTTTCACTGTCTGTCATGTTTTTTTTTGTTTTGTTTATTTGGCATTTCAACATCAAGGGAAATCATCAAACTTGAAACTTGCGATAGTCTCTTGATGTTTTTTGTTACCAGTTTGAAGCCGTCACATTATAAAGCTTGACCGCTAGAAATGCCGTTGCCATGTCAACCACAAGTCACCCTCCTTTACTGCTGACTCAGCTTCTCACTGGAGCCGCGCAGTTTAAGCCAGACTGCCCCCCCCCCCCAAAAAAAAAATGAGACACATAATAAGAAATTCAGTACATCATGATCAGCCACCCGCCATCATCTGTAAACTGTTTTTTCACGTGGTTCAGTTGTCAGAGTTCTTGATTTTGAGCGCACAAATTTTGAAAGCCGACAATTACTTCAGTTCTCTGTCTTTGGGCTGCATTGTGTGAACAATTGCCGAGCATGACTAGCATGAATCTGAAAAAGACAAACAAACCAAGAACCCAGGCTGAATGTTCCGCTGGTAATCCACAGCAACTGAACCATCACGGATGGAAAAAACACAGAATGTATCCTAAATACATTCCAAAGCAGCCATTGAGTGAAGCTATGGCTAAGCTACCTCTGATGTGACAATATATTTTAAAACATAATGCGTTTCAATATATTGTCAACATATGCTTTTGTTTGCACCCCCTTAAAGAGAAGCATAAAATCGACGTATGCTTCTTGTTTGTTTGCGAGGGGGAAAAAATGCATTTTGACTTTTTTTTTTTTAAACATTTTTTTTCTTTTCTGCTTGCTTTTGTCACCCTTTTTAACATTGCAATCATGTCCTGCTTCATTGTATTGATTTCTGTCTTTTTGCACTTTTGATCTACTGATGTCATATGAGATACTTTCGCTCTAAGTGTCCCGTGCATTCACCTGGCTTTGTTTGTTGTGCAGCTCCCTGTGGGCAGAACATCACCTCAGAGGACGGAGTGGTGGTCGCTCTTCCTCCGTGTAAGACGGGCGCCTGGATCGTCCCGGCCATCATGGCCTGCTACCTGCTGGTGGCCAACATACTGCTGGTCAATCTTCTCATCGCAGTGTTCAAGTGCGTATAGCATCCTGATCTTGTGCATGTTACAAATCAATCTGTAATCTGCTTGTGACAACTGCTACCAAACTGCACTTATTTGTTTATTTATTTTTTTATATTACTGCATGACAAGTTTCTATACTTGCGGTTGTTCAAAAGCTGCAAGCAAGTAGATCACGTTGACACATTATGCATCGCTGTTTCTCTGTTGCTCAAGTACAATGAAATAAAATGAAATGTAACAATGGGAAGTCGGTACGGGTAAAGTGTGATCGCACTCCGAAGCATCCTCTGAGCTTTTATTTAAAACTGTGCAGCCCTCCGGATAGAGTTTACCTACCTTTCGTGAACAGTTTTGTTGTCAGTGATGGCTGTGTGCTTGGTCGAGAAAAATCATGTTTTGGGAAATTTGGATAGCCTGTATTGCACTACGTGTTGGTGCATCGTGAGGGTCCAAACTGCATTCAGAGACAGAAAAAAACTTCCTTCATGCCAGGTGTCATTTTTTTTAACACTGCTTCAATGTCAATTGGTGAGCTATATGAAAGGTTGACCAAAACTACAAGGTGAAAGTACGTATGCGTTGTCCTCTAATCATCATCCTCCTGCTGTGACTGTGTCATCATAGCAACACCTTCTTCGAGGTGAAGTCCATCTCCAACCAGGTTTGGAAGTTCCAACGCTACCAGCTCATCATGACCTTCCACGAGCGCCCGGTGCTGCCTCCGCCGCTCATCATCTTCAGTCACATCACCATGGTGCTCAAGCACCTGTGCTGTCGCTGGCGCAAGCACGACGACGACGAAAGGGACTATGGACTGAGTGAGTGGCGATGAAGTGCTGATGTTTTAAAGCCAAAAACAGAAACGGCTGACTTTGAAGTGAACTGAAGAGGATGGCGTCGCTGTTTTGCACATGGGCACCTCGATGACGAGTATTTATTTAAATCAATTAAAAATTGTTTTGTCTTTTTGGGTCCTTACAACTGAACTACTGTCACCCCTATAATATATATATATATATATATATAATTTTTTTAAACTGACTTATTTTTGGCTATAATTATTTTAGGACAGTTTCTCAGGGGTCAAAACCTGTTCTGACCAGATACCGTCTTTGTAATTAAAAGTTAAAAATACAGTTTTGAGATTGTTTATTTAAAGATCCCCATTATTCTCAGCCAGTGTAGAGACTATTATGGCTTGGTTCCACTCATAATCAATAAAAAATGAAACATTTACACGTTTACAAATTATGGACAGTCTAACATTTTGGCACAAGTCAAGTTTCGTCCAATTCCACAACTTTTAAGCTACAAGTAGAAGCATGAAACAAAAACTAGACAAGTGAATGACTAGAGCTACATCTGCAAAATTTGATAACAGATTTTTTGGGTACGTTTTAAAGATGACATGAATGCTCATTGACACATTTTGTGGCTGTAACATGCTCCAGTAAGAAATGGCTGGATATAGGAAAGTATTTGAAGTCATTTGTTTATAAGTAAAAATGTGCATTCGAGACTTGTTGTGTGTTAAAGCCATGTCTGTTACAGGTGGATCTGTGTGGCGTCCACATTTTATTTGACAACACAGTTGTCCATGCCAATCTGTCCTTGACTGTCATCCATGATGGCTTACGGTGTATTTCATAAACATTAGTTAGCCAAGTAAGCTGTGTGCCATTTTTATGGTGTGCATTGATACAGTCGTCATCTGAGTGTCACCTTATCCTCCGAGCTTTGCTGGAAACTAATCCAGTTCTCATATCACAGTGCAACCCTTTGAAAGCTTCCATTAACAGATCCACAACATAAACTGTCTCACTTTGTTCTGATCAACCAGCACAATCCTTATTGTTCAAGGCCACTTCAAACACGACACCTTCAAATAGGTCATTAATCTGCCGCTGCCCTTGTAACGCCCTCAAACTTTTGTCATCCCGCAGAGCTTTTCATCACAGAGGACGAGCTGAAGAAGGTCCACGACTTTGAGGAGCAATGCATCGAGGAATATTTCAGAGAGAAGGATGACCGATTCCACTCATCGAATGACGAACGAATCAGAGTCACTTCTGAAAGGTTTGTCCGCTAAATAATCAGTTTCACGTCATTGTATTCCAACAAGGATGTTGTCAAGTATTTCTGGATTCCCGTTAGTGGTGCTCCTAATGGTCTAATAATGGGTCAGTGTACGGAATTGATTGACTACTTTTGCTGCAATGAGCAGAAGCACTGTTGATCTCATCTCAACTAATTTTGTGGCAGGGCTGGGCGATTCATTCAATTTATTTATTGATTTGAGCAGCTTCTATCATTCAGAGTTGATGCGCGATGCTAACTCTAACTGCCAACAGAGAGGAGCTAGTCTTTCAAATGAAGTCAATGAGTCCATAGTAGGGATTTTTTTTAACCCCCCAGACATTTTTTTTTGAAAAAACTATTTTAATCCTTGCAAAGAAACAAGCAAGATGACAGACAATAGAACACAATCAGTTAATTGCACTGAAAATTGCCAATGTCATGGTGCCAATTTTTTATTTTAAAAAGCATTGATTTATCAACATGTGGGAAATATTTGACCCGAGGGATGTGCTTCAAAGCTGTAAATATTTTGCTAGAGTGATTTTTTTTTTTACCTGTGAGAATGCTTTCTTTTTCATGAAGTCCTGCAAAGTCATACGTTTTGATGGTTCATTTTATTGTGTTAAATTTTCTAATTGTTGCGACACTTGTGTCTTGACAAAAGATTTGTTTTCTAAGAGTATATACTTTTCTGTAAAGATAAATTACTTCTGTTGTTTCCGTGGTGGTTGATGCAAGTTAATGGTCGGAACAGAACTTGCTAGGAGGGGAAAAAAATTCAAAGCTTTTTTATGGATCAGGAAAAATAAAGCTAATGACAGAAGTGGGGGCAAAAAACATTTTAATTACGTGAGATTTTATTTTGAGGCCATGTCACACTCATACTGTTTTGGTACAGGAAGCTCAGCTCCATCCACACTGCTATCATTTCCTTCAACAAAATCAGGAACAATACTGTTCAGCAAATTTCTACATTTTTTTTAATCAGTGATGCAAGTAAATTTTTCGATAAGTTAATTTTAGAAAAAAATATCTCAAAAACCTTGAAATGCAAGTAGACATGTTTTAAATTGGCATCAAAATAGGTTTAGAGACACACAAAGCAATCTCTGATAGAAATTTACATGGTAGTTCATTTTCCACACAATCTCATCAAAGATCGATCCCTACTTGACACTGATATGTTTTCATAATTACTGTTGTCAGGGTGGAGAACATGGCGATGCGCCTGGAGGAAGTCAACGAGAGGGAGCACTTTATGAAAGCCTCGCTGCAGACTGTTGACATCCGCCTAGCGCAAATGGAGGAGCTGATTGGCCGAATAGCGGTGGCGTTGGAGCGCGTGACGGGTGTCGAACGTGGAGAAGTCAACAAAGTTCGATCGCGGACGTCGTCTGACTGCACCGACTCGGCTTACATCCTCCGTCAAGGGGAGTGTGCGGACGCCGCCTACATTCTTCGCCAAAGCAGCTTCAACAGCACCGAGGGTAACACGTACCGCCTGCAGGAGGCGCTGGAGTGCACGGCCGAGGGCTCCATGTCCCCTCCCTCTCCAACCGGCGCAGCGCCTCGGACGAGAAGCCATTCGTTTTACGTCGGAGGCGGTCGCGGCGGCGAACGCGCGAGTGGCGCCGAACGGGCCCACAGCTTCTTCAAAGAGCGCTCGCTCAGTCTCCATCGAGCCAACAGCTCACAGTCTGTGTCGTCATCCGCTGCCACCAAAGAGTCTAAGCCCCTCCCCCTGGCGACGCTGTCAGTCTCCCAGCAGCACCGGCCATCATCTTGCATCGATATCTATGTCTCCACTTCTGAGGAGGTGGCACCCGCCGAGGTTTTTCTGGATTCTCTGCGTGTGGTCCCGCCCCTCCAGAGAGAGGCGTCGCTGCAGTCCGACATCGTCGAGGCGGTGCTGCCGGGAGGCCGGGACTTGAGCAGCACCACCACCAGCGGTTTGGGCGACAGGCACTCGGAGGCCGGGGCGGCCAGCAGCGGGACAGCCGCTGCTGTGTTTGATGACAGCGCGGCGGCCGATTTATCCTTGTGTTCGGCCCACCTGTTACCTGACACCAGCCTCCCCACTTGGGACCTGGAACCGTCTCCGCCCCCCTCAGCCGGGCCGTTGGCGCGCTCGAAGAGCACCCGCCTCCTCTCCACGGTGGGCACGTCCTTTCTGGAGGAGCCTACTTTGGTCAAGTCCCACAGCCTCATGTTCACGGCGAGGAGCTGCTACGGCGGACTGGGTGCAGGCGTCCAGGTAAAAGCTGCAGAGTACACCAGCATCACTGACTGCATCGACACACGCTGCGTCTCCTCACCGTACACCCCCGTAGAACGCTCGCACTCCCCCGGTGGCTCCACGTCTTTCCCTTTTGATAAACCCTCAGACATTGGCTCCTCTCATCCGGAGAGAGAGGCCGAGCTCAGTCAGACGGAGTCTGATCCGGAGGACCTGATTCCAGCCCCTGACACCCCTCGTCCGGGGACCCTCGGCGGACCCGGCGGGGCCCCTCTCTGCTCCCCCTTCTCCAGGCTGGAGCGAGCGAACAGCTGCTCTTCAGACGACTCCCATCCTTCGCTCACGCTGGCCCCTCCGCACAGGAAGAGCCTGTCGGTGAGTGAGAGGATGGAGAGGGCACCGGGTCTGGGGGCAGATAGGGGGCCTGCGCCCGGGGGTCGGGGTCTGGCAGGAACCAGAAACCCCTTCCTCAGGAGCAAGTCTGGGGCACGGCCTGACACAGCAAAGACTGACAGCCTCTCCATGAGGAAGCTGGCTGCTCCATCAGCATTCCGCAGCTTCGATAGACAGAACTACACGTGACAAGACACACACACACACACACACACACACACACACGGAAAGGCCCAGGGAAGAAGGGAAAGCATGAACGCAGGACCACCTTGCACTTAGATTTCCACCTGAACCAGATCTGCAGTGCATTCAGAATCAGCAGCTGGAGTGTGTGAGCGGGTCCTTCTGTACACCTGTCAAAAACAAAGCGCTACGAATTTAGATTAGGTTTCACCTGCTCCCCTCTTGTAGCTAAGTTAACTCTCAGTAGAAGCTGTGTTTGTGCTGTATGTCTTCCACCCACGACCTTTAAATCATCTTTGTGTCATGGCACGGATGGTAAGAAAGTGGAACTACAAAGGTAAGACAAAGATAAGGACGTAATTCATTTTAAACGACACAAAATGTAGCATAGTGCACCGTCTTCACAGGACGATAAAATGAAATCATGTAGCTGCTTCCTCAAGAAATCATTTCAGAATCATGACGTACTTCGTAGTTGTCATGGCAACCACTAACTTGACATCCATCCATGCGCTTATCCTGTTTAGGCTAGTCAGTCACTGCAGGATTTGGAATGGGACATTTTGGGGGAATTGGCCCCATGTCAGCTCCACTACGCTGCCACTGGCTCCCTTCCTGGCCATTCCTGAAAAAAACGAGTTTGTTTCTGTCATCTAAAGCAGTCTTTGAAGAAACAGTGCAGGCAAAAGGGGACAACTTTATGACATGTAACGCCTGTCAGCAATCCGCGACTGCGGTGATCTGTGCAGTAAACACAAGGACGAATGCGTGATAAGACGGCGAAAAACGCATGCTCATGCTACTAGATTGACTTTGAAAGAAGAAAGGGCGACGTGACTCTTCGTACGCTCATCTGTTTACTCATCATCGCACGCTTTGCTTCTCTTCGCCTGCCACCAAAAAATGGCCGTTTTGTCACATCTTAGGCCTCCTCATTTCAACCTCCATCACACGTCGCTGATCCCACGTCAAAGTGGACCCACGCGACACCGCTTATATTACACAACCATTTTCCTGTAAATTCCACCATTTTTGTTTTTTGTCTTTTTTGTGATTGGATTCATAGTCTACAGTGGTTGAACTGGATTTTAACATTCTGGCCACCTTATTTTATCTATACAATAATGTGCAAAGGTCTTAAGCCACCACTCGCTTGGTTTTTATGTCATCTTTTTACAATGGTCTATTTTATAAAATAATAATTGGTACAAGGCGGCACGGTGGACGGACTGGTTATCACAATGGCCTCACAGTGCAGCGGTCGCGGGTTCGATTCCGGCTCCGGCCTTCCTGTGTGGAGTTTACATGTTCTCCCTGTGCCTGCGTGGGTTTTCTCCGGGTACTCCGGTTTCCTCCCACATTCCAAAAACATGCATAGTAGGTTGATTGGCCCCCCTGAATTGGCGTTAGGTGTATTTGTGAGCGTGGATGGTTGTTCGTCTCTGTGTGCCCCGCGATTGGCTGGCAACCAGTTCAGGGTGTAACCCGCTGACTGCCCGAAGATAGCTGGGATAGGCCCCAGCATGCCCGCAACCCTCGTGAGGAGAAGCGGCTCAGATAATGAATGAATGGAAGAAGTGGTACATGTAGCAAGTAATTCTATTACAGTGTGTCTGCAGATGATTAAAAGTCTTACAGTTGAGATTTAAAACCTTAATTGACACTTTATCCTTCAATATGTTGCTCAATTGGTCTTAAAAGTCTACACACCCCGAGGTAGTTCATTAATAAAAAACTTGCATATGTGCATTGAAGACTAAATTATTTTTGGGTGGATGTGCTTGTTTGAGTCTACCAGGGATGGGTAACTTAAATGATGGAGTGGACTACCTTTTTTTTTTAAATCAGTGCTACTGATGGGCCACATAGGACCATGCACTTCCTCACCAGATATATGAAAATAAAATGCTATTCTAAATTTGGAGAAAATGCGGGCATTCATGCAAAGTATGTGCTTTATATGCCATTTTTGATAATACATTTTTCAATGCACGTATAATAATAGGTCTACAAAAAAAAAACATTAAGTACAATAATTCATTGTGTACAATTTTCCCACAAAAGTCAACTCACTAAAAAATATGTATATTATTGAGGTACTATGTTTGTCATGTATTTCATTCCAAAAAAATATCAGGCCTACTTAAAATGTACAGGGCAGAATAAGAGCCAGCTAAATTATGTCTGCCCTCTAGTGGTTATTGGTGATTTTATGACTTAAAACTATAGTCAACCCGGCACATTCCCTGTTCATATTCACTGAGTTTTTTCCCTATGTTTTCTTATTTGGAATATTTTTCCCCATATCTTTTCTCCATTTCCCGCCGTCATACTTGGACCACGCATATTAAATATGTAGTGGCATTTTTGAATGAATTATTTGGCTTTGTAAAAGAAAAATAAATACATACAATTGCCCGTCCCAGGTCTATCCCAACACCATTTATACTGCGTGCTGCCATTGGACCAGTCCTGGATGCTTCCACCTTTCGCCGAAAGACAGATAGACTCCAGCATACACACACCCCTAAATGAGGATAAGCGCTAAAGAAAATGGATGGATGCATTTGGTTTGCATTAACTGCCACCTACAACCTGCATTCACTGTGAAATCGGATTGCAAGCAAACACAATATTGAGCCCAGGTCATATGAAAGGAGAGGTCTTGAATTTGAAGGTTGTAGCCTTTGAAAGGATGTCCTTCAAGCGATTTATGTGAGGTTCGGGATAGCCGTGCAGATACAGAATTTGTTTTTCACATCACTATCATACTTGTTGTTGGGAGACTAATAAATAAACTCAAGTATGGCACTTTTTGACCGTTAATATGTGGCCTTGGCAGAGGTCTATTGTATATTATTTTTTATATGAGTATATGGTCATTTTAACGTTACTAAATTATACAAAGACATAATGGTGGCCAAAGAGATTTGCACAGAGTTCATGAGTGGGGTCAGATATGAGGAGGTTGTGCCGTGTCAACAAGACAATAAAATTAGACAGTAGCTGAGTTTTGAGCCGAATAAAGAAGGAAAAGGGAGGGGGGGGGGTCAGTACGTCTACTGCATTTTTGGTCGAGCTGGGAAAGGAGAAATGAATGGACCAATGTGTGGAATTTAGCATGTGAAAGTGCCTTCCAAACACAGCGACATATCAGTGACAGGTCCGGGACAAGTACGAGGATCATGACTTGACATGATCGAGGGGAGAATCTTTAAAAGGTTTGCTGGAAATAGAAACTTTGGCCAAGGTTTGCGTGCACGCGGCTCACAGCTGCGGTTGACTTTCGATGGTGCCGCAAAGACGCAACTCATCAGTTTTTGATTGGTTCTGCAGGATGGTGAGCCCCATGTAAGAAGACCGGAGATACAAAGGGCTCTTTTTAATATGATGTTAATTCTTCAAATGAGGACGTAACTATAAATATTCAGATGAATTTTCCAAACTAACAAATCCCGCACGCTCATTCATCCAATTTATTCTAGAATATATTGTATATCATTATTTAATGTTTGATTTTGAAATCACTGACTCTTAAATGCCTGTTTGATTTGCAAATATAATATTTATCTAATTTTGTAAATGAAAAGAAAGACAGCTACATGCACTAAATGCTGATGTATTTATGAAAAAAATAAAAGTGTCTATTAGAAATATTTAAAATAGTTCTTCTCGTATGATGGAAAAATGGAATGACATGGCAACTCTTGCTTGGATACCAAATTTCCGGGTGCCTTTGGGGCATGGATGAAATATGTTGCAGTTCAGTCACATTTGTTTTTACTGTATATGTTCGCCCACATCATTCAAATTGAAATATCCATGACTGATGTAAGCATTTGTTCTCAGCACAGACATCTGCTTTAGCTCTTTAAATGTACAACGTGGATGCTTGATGGAATGAGCTGGCAGCAACATTGCTTGTATGGTCGTCTGTTTGTTGCTAAGAAGCATTGAAGACAACATGTTTTGTTTTGGGGGGGTTTTTTTTGCATGGGGAGATGAACTCGTGGAATACGAACTCTTTAATGGTGATCCATTTTAGTGCCACGCAATAACCTGTATGTTGACACTCTGTTGCAAAACGACAACACCCATCATTTTCAAGACGCCCTCAGTCGATGACATTAGTACCTTTGATGTCTATTTCAGTGATGCGATGAACCTGTGAACGTACAGTGGAACCTTAAAAGTTGAAAGGTATCAAGGATCCTGCACTTGAATTGGAAGGGGCGTCAACCTGTCAACCATCTGTTTGGTTGGTAGCTCATTTTAAGTCACAATTTAACCGGAGTATGTAATGGCCAAACATTTCTAAATGAACAAATAAAAGTAAAATTGATTGTTGATTAATCGTGTTTTGACACAAAGTGGGTACAATACCATTTTGAAGTTGATTAATTATCCTTATTCGACAAATGGAATATTAATCAGAGTGCTGTGTTTTGACTCGTGCTGGCACATGTAACGTAATTTTGCATTTGGGGATTATTTCCCTTGTAAATTACAGTCATTCTGACTTTGTGCTCGTCACCATACAACACTGGCATTGATAGCTGAACAAAAACACACTATTTGTAGTTAGTCGAACATTTTTGGACTATTTGTCTCCCCTCAGCATTTTTTATGACATCTCACGGCACAGGGGTTGGGAATACCCGGGCTAAGATTCCACACCGTTCATGTTGACGATACAGATCCAAAGTAGAAATTTTTTTCATTGTTAATGAGAGTTGCATCGTAACCACCGCGTTGCGTTGTATGTAAGGATCCCCTCTTAACTTTGACCACATGCATAGTCGTAAATGTTTCAGGTAAAGCCTAGAAAAAATGGACAGTTACTTTGGAGGTTCCACTGTACATGATTGAAAGGGAGAAGTGTGACCCAAAGTCAGTGCTCAGGGACAAGAATACTTCAGTGATGTAAGAAAGTAAAAGTATATTAAGTGCGGAGGGATGGGACTAGATTTACACAAATCTGTAGAGTAGAAAACAGCTCTCTTTGCATTGCGGAAGGGGGAAATCCAAAATTTTGACTGTTTTATGTCGGTGGGAATCACATCAAAATGAATGCTGTCATTTGATGAAATCACCGATATTTCCATCCTAATGTCTAAAACAAAAATGGGGGAGTTTGACTTTGATTTTCCTGCTAAAGCGAAGCCATTTATATTTTTTTGTGGGTCAAAAACGCTGAGTGGCGTTCTCCTGACATGCAGTGTGCGCAGCTGAGGCCTCACTCGGGGCCGGCGTCATAGCTCCACTCAAGTTTGAAAACAGATGTCCGCGTGGAGGCTTACGTTGACTTGAACCCTTTCAGCGACATGATGCTATAAATGTGAAACGCCTTCCTATCGAGGAGCGCGTGTGTGTATTCACCTCATTGCATACACTCTATCTCCGTGTACAGTATTTTCAAAAGTATTTTCCTAAAACATTCGTCTATAAAATCCTCAGCATACGACGAAAATCAGCACATTTAATTCCTTCCTTGTGATGCTCGAGTTAAGAGACGTCCTTTCCCTGCAATAACTTCCGACCCAGCGACCTCCCAGTCTCACTTTATTTATTGAACCAAGTCCTTGAGATGCATGCAGTTCTTCCACTCAGAGTGTACAGAGATGACCCGTGAAGACAGAGAAAGAGATTATTCTATGAAATCAAAGTAGTGAGTATTTGGATGCAAATAAAAAACTGTATTCTTAAATGTGAATAGGATCATGTCTGGCATGCGTTGGTAAATAAACAAATAGATTGCCAAACTGATAGCCATGTGTTTTGTGTTTGTATTGTGCAGCGTGTGACCGCTGGAATGTCGCTGTGGCGTTCAAATGCATCATACATTGCCATGAGGGCTGATGATATAGCTGTATAAAAAAAAAATAATAAATTGGCCTTTTTACATAAAAATAACTTAATAATACTCACTTTTGATTTACATTGCCAGAGAGCTATTAAATGATGTATTTTATATGACGCTTGTTTTTTATTGGTGTAAAACCAGACTGTTTTCATTTAATTAGGGCATGTTCCGATGTAGAGTACAAGAGACACAAATTATAAATTGAAATATTTCCTTTTATTGAAATATTGTCATTTTCCAACCATGTATGATAAACAGCTTCGACTGTATTGTGATGCACACTGGTTCTAATGTGGATTTAATTTTTATTAAGAGAGGCTGCAACATGTGCCTCCAAAATAATGTACGTAAAATGTTATTTAAAGAGAAAAAATAATTTATTCAATCACACACACACACATATATAGATAGATATATATATGTATATATTTATATATATATATAAAATCTTCAGATGTTAAGCAACAGGTGGTCTTTTTTTCCTGAAACGTCATAGCTATAAATTACAATGCACTGTACTATTTGCATTCCGTATGCTTATAGGTCAACCTCAAAACATAAATGAAATTATATCAAAAACCTGCTGTGCGAGAAAAGAGTAAATATAATTTCAACCCAAGTCAAAAATATGTTCTAGGTTCACAGAAAACCATCTCTGATTCAAGCAATGTAGTAGTCACTATATTTAATCTAGTAGTCATGATCATTTAAATACTTAGTGGTCCAGATTGAAGAAGTGAGTGGGACCGATTTGGACCCACGGGCCATACTTTGCAGCGTAAGCAATCCACACCACTAACTTTGTGTCCTTGTGTGTGTATGTGTGTGACCCGGTGGCCCTTTAGACGGGAACATAATGTCCTGACACACACACACACACACACACACACATTCCTCTTCATTGCAGCATGTGCTGACAGTCAACATGCAACGTGATGACGCCACACGTCTCCTTGACCCACATGTGCGCCTCATACAACTCTGTAGCAATAAAAGAGAAACGGGGGGGGGGGTGGGCTCCTCCTCCTCCTCCTCTTCCCAGGAACTATTTACAGCCTTGGAGGAAAAGGAGCAGAAGCAGGATGACCCAAGTTGCAAAGCGTAATTCCTAGAAGTGTGGGGCCACGAGGAAAAGGGGGCTGGGCTTTGGTTAACCACTGTCTGAAAGGAGGGAGGTGAGTGCTCCGTTTTTACTCAGATTGACTGAAGAAGGCTCGCTCAGTCACCACTGTACATTCAGTTATTCATGTGATTGTTTTATTGACGGGAACACATGACAAATATCATACTTAATGGCCACTTCATACGGGCCAGGTGAAAAAAAAACCTAAAAACTCCTTTGAGGTTTTTTTTCCTCCAGGGTACTTGAATGCATCCAAAAAACGTCTAAAATATGTGCACACTTAAACATCACACGACCCCTGTCACCTTCCATGGGGTTTTCTACGAATTTTCCCCACATGAAAGAACAACCTACTAGACTTGCACAGTGTTGTGCAACACACCCCCCCCCCCCCCCCCACGCTGTGGCCTGTGCTGTATATCATACGAGACCTTGAATGTATGTTTTGCCTGGCAAACAAAACCACGCACGTGTTTGCATTTTCCAGGGCACACATGGATGGGAATGCGTCCAACTCACTTTTAGGTCATGAAAATTGAGTACAATATCTTACAACAGAACTAATAGTACATATACAGTGAACCCTCGCTACTTCGCGGTTCACCTTTCGCGGGTTCAGTGCTTCGCGGGTCGAAAAAATATTCGGGGGCATTGTAGTTTTGCCGAGCGGCACGACGGGGCGCTGGAGCGGTTAGACGGCCGGCGTGCGCCGAAAAAGAGCGTGGGCGAAGAGGAGAGTGGACGAAGAAGAGCACGTTCCCCCGGGCACGATCCGGGGCGACGTTTCGCGCGGTTCGGACCGTACCAGAGCTCCGGCCGGCGTGCGTGGCAGTTAAGCCGAAGAGGAACAACTTCCGCCCGGGCACGAGCGCGGCGACATTTCGCTTTGTTCGGGACCGTGCGAGAGCTCCGGAGGAGACCGGCCGGCGTGCGTGGTAGTTAAGCCGAGGAGGAACACCTTCCGCCCGGGCATGAGCGGAGCGCGAGGCTGTCAGTTATGAATAAATAAATAAATAAATGAAGAATGCCACCTTTCATTTCACAGGGCACACTGGACGGCGTACAAGCAGGTAAAAGTCGAAGTAATTAAATAAATACAAAAAGAAGTAATTGAATAAATACAAAAATAATGGCTGGGGAATAAAAAAATAATAAGTTTTAATAATAATTTGGGTTTTTTTTTTGTTATAACATGATTTTCACTCTCTCTCTCTCTCTACCCGTATATATATATATATGTATATATATATTTTTTTTTAAGCATTTTTGAAGGTGTGCCGCTACTTCGCGGATTTTCAGTTTTCGCGGGTGGTCTCGGTCCCCATTAACCGCGATAATTGAGGGTTCACTGTATTAGGATACTGAATAACAATCCATGCAGTAAAATTACAAGGCGTCTGTCAGGATTTTAAAAACAACTTTAACTGCATGCATTTCTGTTTAGTCAAAAAAGGCAGGTTATAGCGCTGGGGAAAGAAAGTGTATAAGTACTCTCCATGAAAATATGGTACAATATTAAGTTAATTATTGTGGTTGGAGTTTACATTGGTGCACAACTTGTTAAAGACGAGGCAATTTTATTGATATAGCACATTTCATGCATAAGCCAGTTCAATGTGCTTCACACAAACAAATACGCAACAAAGAACTAAAGACGTTCAAAGGCAAAAAACATAGACAGCAAAAGTAGATTACTAAAAATATTAAAAGAATGTAGATTGAAAATTAAACACATTTACAAATAAAAGATTTAAAGGCATGTGTAAATATTTTTTTAAAAAGTAGCTTTCTAGAATGAGTGACTGTGAATAGATTGATTTTAAATGCTTCAAAGACCAATAAAATGTATTGCTAAAAACTTCAGCATAGTTTTTAACCTGGATTTAAGAGCATTCACATTTGGGGCCGACTACACTTCTGTTGGCAGCTTATTCAATTTGCATGAAGCATAATTTCTAAATGCCGCTTCATCATGTTTGCCTTGCAACATGGGATTCACTAATCGACCCGCGTCCGCAGACCTCAGAACTTTACTGGGTTAGTGGTATATATACACAGCTCTCAGTATGTTCAAGTGCATTTATACACCACAGCAGAGATGGTAAAGCTCACTGAATTTCTAACCTGTACTGGGTGATTTGTTGTTAAACACTTAATGCTTGTTGAGAGATAATCACTAAAAACACGGCAGATGTAAAGTTAAAATGTTGTTGACCATTTCTGTTTTCTTCATTTTTAGGATGTGACTTACTTTTGTTTGCATCAGCCATGGCAATTGTGACGTGTATTTAGTCAGCTAGCTACAGTTACACCCCCGACAATGCATTTTCCTTCCGGATTGTCCACTGCCGCGGATGCTTTAGTGCGCCTCGTTTTTGGCTGTGAGTATGCAACTATAATGCAGGAGCAAGGAAGAGGGATTTTTTCTTTTATTTAATTTTTTTTTTTAGTCCAACTTTGATAGCTACCGTGTTGACAGAGGCTTAATACTGGTGTGGCCTCTGCAGAGCGCCTCGTTGTCCCATCGTGGATTTTCACGGCTGAAAATGTGTAGGCATAAGAGGCACACATTTTTCCACGTATTTGATTGAGCGTTGACATTTCATTCAATTTGATAATGGCTGGATGGATGGATGAATGTTGAAGCCTCAATTTATAAACTAGCAGGTGTTTTTTTTTAATCATTTGAATTCGGCTACGTTGTCAACAACTCTTCTCTACGGTGTGTCAAATTTACAAGACATTTATTTTCACTATACAGGGACTATAAACAACAAATCTCTTATTTGATATTGCACTGGATTGCACACATGTACCTAACGTTGTGGCCAGTGGTGGTGAGTGAACACATGCCAAAGCAACTCAAACATTTCATGCATTTTCAGCATGAATCCACATCATTTGTGGCTGCATGCTGTTGTTTGAAATGAAAGGACGTCCTGAACTAGCATTCTGTTTGTTCACTCACAGCCACAGTCAACAAATATAAAGTTGCATAAATGCTAGTTGATGATTTGTTGGCGTTACTTCTTGTACTAGATTCAAGAGTTAACACCAGAGAAGCATCAAGAGAGAGGGCAAAGTGTCAAGTCATGTCGTGTTGGACGGCTAATTTAGGATGAGCCCATCACAGCAGCTGTCTTGGATTACATTTGAAAAATCAAAACATCCTGTCACACATTTCCAGGTCACAATCGTGGCTGCTGAGCACATGAAGCTACCCATGATCAGGCTGTGGTTATTTATGTGGTGATGGTGCATTCAAGTGCCTCCTCAAATGTATACACTTGTATGTAGATGGCAAGGTCATAACAGAGTATCATAGCAACCGTGATATGCCACTGAATACATCACAACGCATCAGCCAGACATCACTAAGAAGTTGGTTAACACATCATAAAATTTCATAGGACCGCCCAGCTTCCATGTTAATGTTGGTCATTACATCACAACTGATACGTCTTGGTGTAGCATAGCAACCCCTGCGCACGCTATTGACCTTTTCACCGTGATGTTTCACACCTACTTCTGGGTGGTAATATCACCACTACTAGTAAACAATCATCAAACATCTTCTGAGCAAGGCAGAGCTGATGAAAAAAAATTGTATTGAATAAGGATTTCCTCTGACTTCCTCTATTGCACTGTTGTTTGAATTTGGCAAGTCCTCTTACCATTTAACATCTAGACTGGATTTGTATTGCAGATATCTGTCATTTAGTTTTACCTTATAATTAAAAAAAAATCTGATATATAACTACATTTTTCCTATTCACAATTAGTCGTCCTGTTATTTGCAACATCATTTAACTCAAGACAAATGAGGTCACGCCATTTGAGTGTATTGGAATCGTCATTACAACTATCTACAATTCAGTTGCAGCTATCAGCTAAGTGAATTACAGATAGCTGCAAATCTATTGTATACATCAGATATAGCATCTGATATCCTCAATTCAAAATATCTTCAGCTCCCTTTTCTCAAGTTAACTTTTAACCCGGTGTAATTATATGTAACTGAAATTAAGACTAGTCAGAATGAAATGGTAGCCATCTTGAACTGGAATTACAGATATGTGTAATTCTCTTGACCCCTGCAACTAGACAGTTAATATCAGTAATGAGAAGCTCCCTACAAATGAATGGCAAAAAGTGACATCATTGGTTATAGGCTAAATTGCAGATATTTGGAGGCGAGTTTTGACTAAGGTGAATCTCTAAGTCATGAGATATTTCAACTATTCAAAATGTAATTGTGTTATGGCTGGTCAGAAATACATTGTCTCTATAATTAAATGTGCATAGTCATATGTTGATTTTATATGCTAAACAAAATCCGCTGGAGCATTTAAGTAATACGAATCATCATAAAAATATTTCTTTAAGGGAACTTCGTAATCTACGTGAAAAAAGTACTGTATCTGCTTATCGTAAAAGTCACATTTTCCCAGACCATAGTTGTCCGTGAACGCGGCATCCTTCAAGCCCAGCCCCTTTTCCGCCAACGTCGCCCTCTGATTGGCTCACACGGCCAAGCCGCCGACTTCCGTGAATCGGCAATTCCCTAAAACAACGGTTCACGTTTCTCGTGGGCCAATGGGCGTCCGGTTCCACGATGACGCAGTGGGATTCCGCGAAATTGTTTCTTGGTAGTGCGAGGACACGGCAGCAACAGCAGTAAAGCAGAAAAATCCAAGACAAGTTGACGCGTGTGTGGAGGTGCATTCGATCAGATTTTGTGGAAGCAGCTTGAACGAAGAAATATAAGAATTTGAGGACACTGTTTAAAGAGTCTACTGAGGGTGTTTTCTCTTTTTGTTCTAATTTGAACGACCCACTCGTTTGCGGTACAGTCACATTGACGCCGACACGTGTGTGGATGATCAAGCACACCACCTCGCTCTGAGCTTCTCTCCTCCTCTTCATCGGGTGGGGATTGTTTTTTTAAATTATTTTTGCATCACTACTCATCTCCACAAGCGCACTCTTCCAGCGGTCATGTCCGAGGTCTCTACTGACCCCTTCCCCACGCGACCACCCGCGGTTTGGACCGACGACGCATTCAAAGAGAACCCAGAGAACCGAACTTTGCTGATGGTGGCAATGATTCTGTTGGACTTGAACAAATGTCGACCCGACGCCGAGGAAAAGGACGAGAAGGAGAAGAGGGCGGTGGAGCCGCAAGACTCCTCCGAGAAGAGGCACCGCTGCCCCTTTAACGGCTGTGGAAAGATGTACGGAAAGTCGTCCCACCTTAAAGCCCATCTGAGGGTGCATACCGGTAAGTAAAACTCACCTGGCCGGTTATTTATTTTTGTTACTTTTCTTTTTAACCGATCCACCGTTTCATCAGTACTTCTGTTGTTGACGTCAGTGCTCAAATAGGAATACGACGCCACGAAGTGACGTCACTGTGTCGCGATGTAAAGGTTCGTGGGCACATGTCGTGGCATTAGTGTGAATCGTGCAACAAAATAGATAACTAGATAGCGTTCAGCCAGTGGGGGGTGCTGGTGGTCATGGTGGAGTGCGTGCGTGTGTATGTGTAGGGGCGTTTCTCAACCCAGTGGGGGCCCCAGAAAAGTATTATGAAAAAAAAAAAGAAATTGGATCTACACATATATTCTATATTTACAATTAATTGGACACGTAAAGCATGTATAAAATCAACAAGCTTGTAGTCGTCGCAGGGGATTCATATGTATCATTAATATGGACCAATATCAACCGTCACTGGGGAGCGCGGCCCCCTTAGGAGCTAATGTCGCATTACCGTCACGTTGTCGTTGCACCGTCATTGATTTGGTGCTAATGCGCCCACGCCCACGCGGTGCTAAATCAACGCGAGCGTGGAATCAAAACGATCGCCTTTGTTTTTTTAGAGTAAGTGTGGAGTGAAGTGTAATAAAAACTTGGTTGCAGGTCACTGCGACACTCAAGTGCCCGTGGCGTGCACACGTTCCTTTCCGGAGATAACAGACCCCGCCTATCCCCGTGCCAAGCAAGCCGCTACTTCCGTATACGTCATCAGTCCCGCCCTCGCACTCACGCGCCTGGTTGTAAACAAGAGGAAACACGTGGTTGAATGGCGCACGTGGCGGAGGAGGAGACTGGTTGTTTTTCTTCCTGTTAATTTTCATGGCTGTTATCATGACTCACTTGTTCGAAAATCAACGTGCTCTGATTTTGTTCCTAGAAAACACGCCCGCGCACACAAAACACACACTCCTGAAAATGTTGTTTATGCACTGAGCCATATGAAACAGTTTGTACCTTGCCTGCCTATGAATTGCTTAATCCTTATTTTTTTTTCATCACACTTTCAATAACCCAGCCCAAAAAAGATTAAAACCTACAGAATCATGGATTAAATCTGAATTTGTACATGTTTCTCTTGCAGTATCTAACCACAACACATTTGTCATTTTAATATTACCGTTGTGTGCATGGAGCATGTCCTAAACCCGTAAAGAAATTGCAATCCCCTTAGTCATCTACTTTTCGGGTAGCTAATTGATTCTTGTGAAGGGGTACCAGTTTGCTACACACTTCAGAACTAACAAATTTGTCTAAATTGTTTGGAGGTAAAAAGAAATCATCTCTTTGTGGTACTTGCGCCCACTAGCTTTTCTCCACGAACGCTATGGTATACATTACTGACCTTTGAACTATACTTTTTTTTTAGTTTTTGTACTTTAATTTCCCAATTTATAGAAATGCAAATGTGGTTTAAAAAAACAGGAACAAAACCATGTTAATGCAGCTCGAGTGGCTTCTAACAGATAAATAAATAATAGAAACCCTAAAACAAAAGCTTAACAAATCTTAAGAGAGACCTCTTTTATTTCAGATCAGCTTTGCATGTTTCTCATGTGGCACTTTGGAACAACCGGTTGCCCACGGGCGCCATGTTGGTGACCTCCTGACCTAAAGACTCTGCTGTGTTTCTTCCTCAGGGGAGCGTCCATTTGAGTGCACCTGGCCGGCCTGCGGCAAGAAGTTCTCCCGCTCGGACGAGCTGACCCGCCACTACCGCACGCACACGGGGGAGAAGCGATTCACCTGTCCGCTGTGCGACAAGTGCTTCATGAGGAGCGACCATTTGACCAAACACGCCCGTCGCCACGCCGGCTTCCATCCCAGCATGCTCCAGGGCGCCGGTGCCACCAAGAGACGCCGCAGTTCTGTCTCCATGTCATCGTCCGAGTCTGGAGACCAAAGCCCTCAGGGGATATAAAATGGAGGCCAACACACACAGACATGGACACACTCACTTGTGTGCCGACCCACAATCACAGAGGTTCTCTCACTGTCGAGCTTCCGTTCTTTACCAATGTGACAGGTAATTATTCAAAATCATCTTGTCAGGTTGACTTTTTTCCAATCATTTTTTTTTAGTATTAGTACTTTTTTTAAAAAAATATATGATATAGCATCAGGCAGTACAATGGAATAGTGGTTATTAGTCTGCCTTATAGTTCTGAGGTTGTGGGTTCGAATCTTGTGTGGGATTAGTATAGCTCATATCCCACATTCCAAAAACAAACATGTTAGGTTCATTACATTCTCTAAATTATCCAAGGGTGAAAATGTGAATGTTTGTTTGTCTATGTGCCCGCCAACTGGCTGGTTTATGGGTGACCCCACCCGTCGTGCTAAATCAGATTACGCTATGGAAAATGGATGGATGATATCCAATCCTCGTACGCATCGTCGTCCGCAACACTACGTTTCCTCGGTGAGAATGAGTCAGCTCAACTTAATGACTGCAAGGGAATAAATATAAACACGTTTGTACAGTAAAGATAATACATTTGTATGATAGAGCAGTATTACCATGTACATAGAGTGGAGATGGACTATTTAGCCTTTAGTTATTAGAGAGAATTAAGAATTATTTAGTAAATTACAAATAAGACAATTACAATGTTACTTCATATGAAGACACTTGCAAATATGCATAAAAATGCATAATGAATGCATCAAGAATACCTTGACGAGACTTAGCTAACGCAAACCTCATGCCAAATGTTAAGATGATCAGACATGACAAGCAACTAAGTTGTATTCACTTGAGTGAGGACTGTGCCTTCTGGAGCCCCCCCCCCCCTCCTCGCCACTATCAAACTGAATAATTACCATCCTTTTATTGTTCACGCTAATGTTCAGCATTGTAGAGTGAAACTTAAGTCATTTGTCTCAGACCAGCCAGGTGCTGTCCACTTGCCTTGTTTGTCCCTTATGTTGTATTTTGCCAGGGGTGTTTTTCCATGAACATTTTTTTGCACCTCCTGGTGGTGATGTTGAAGTACAGCATGTCACCTTCATATCTGGCCGGGACTCTTTATTATTTAATTCAGAAATCAATTTCATCTTGTATTATAATGTCTTTGTATTTGTTCAGTACACTGTTTTTTCTGGTAATTGTTTTTATGTCAATGGGGCCGAGAGGGGGCTCCACTCCACTATACGAGCCACAAATGATATTTTATTACTTTTTCCCTTTTTTTTAAATTAGTAGTTAGATTTGTGATTTTATGGCATCCGTGATTCAGTGTTGGTGCCTTTCAGGTTGAAGCCATTAAGATGCTACTGTTCTGCTGTACTGTAATGAAAGTCACTGCAGTCCCTGCATTAGACATAGCATTGTAAGAATTAAGGCTCAGAGACATTTTAACATTAAAAATAATGTGCTTTCCATTTCCTGTGCTAATTCTTCAATATGCACACGCATATGATCAAGCGTTCTACATTCAGCATTCTCTGCCTTACTTAGCACATTTATATCGGGGCATGAGCAATATTTAGAAGAAGGGATGAAAAGAAAGCCTTAAAAACGAAGTGAGTCTTATTTTCAATACTATTTTTGGACACCGCGTTGGTAAGCTAGTTAGCTGCTAGCACGCTAGCTTGTTTGTTTTTTGTCTGTGCGTGTGTGATTTACCACATTGTTCTGTTTTTCATTAACTAAAATTACTTGTCAATGTAAAAAGCAGTGGCAAAAATAAAAGCCAAGGTCGGGCTAATGTTCCATTAGCTGTCTTTATTTAGTGTTTTCATACACCACACGTAACAATGTTAAATACTATAATGGAAGTGTTTTTGAAACTCAAGTGATTCATTCAAAAAGGAAAACAACTCATTTTTTAAGGTAAACAAAAATACAAGTTACAGCATGTTCATTAAATTAAAGTAACTAATGACAACATCATGGCAATAAATAATACACACATATTGTTAGCTTGTTTGTACTTAAGGCAACTCTAACTGCAAATAATCAGTTCATTTAAGGGAGCTAGGTCAGTAACTGAAGCTTCAAGACCCACACTTTCCCATCGACTATTCACATCGGCATGGTAAGTTATGTACAGTACATGCATGTGATTGTGTGTATGTCTGCGTGCGTGCGTGTGTCTGTCTGTGTGTGTGTTGCGTTTGTGCGTGCGGGTGTGTGCGAAGACAGGATTCAAACCCTTTTTGTCTGATGATGGACACTATAAAATGTACAAACCTTTTAGGGGAAATGACGTGAAATACTTTGGGCTCATGCCATCTATCCTTATACAACAATCTCTCTTTTTAAATGTTTTTACTACTTCTGGGGAAGCAGTATCACTGCTGTGCAAGAAAAAGGCCCACAAAGGTGAAAACAAAGTGTGCAAATTGAAATAATACAACAAACAGTCCCAACATGCTGGGAAGGGGAGAAACGAAATGTGCAAAGATTCCTTCTTAACTTCCCTTTTCAGTTATCTAGTCCAGTGATCATCATGCAATTTGCTCTTCAGCCATTTTCCAACATTCATCGCTAAAGCCCGTCAGGGGACATTAAAAGCTAGTAGGACAGAGCAGGTGATTGGATAAGGAGGAGGGGAGGGTTCGGGGGCGTCAGTACGGCCCGGACTGTGCTACATCGTAACCTTGTACAGTACAATGTTACAGTACTTGGAGCGCCCAGACTGCAGTTGTTTGCCTCTTAAACACGCAACAATTACACTTGTGTTAAAGTCATGACAATAAAACAGTACAGTAGGAGTTAAAATTGTAAACCATATTTTAGGTTAGCGGAGCAGCTCAGTTAGGAATATCATTCTCACCGTTTCATATTTTGTTGAGGAGACGCGCATGTCCTACCATAGGAGGAAAACACCAGCTTTCATATACTGTATATAGATATGGTACGTGTACTGTACATATACACTAGTCTGAAAAAGATAGGGATATTCTGCTTTGGGCTTTATTGCAGGATAAAACTAAACGGCACTATAACCTCTGCAGCTGAACTTATTTTGACCTTCTCAAAACTTTGAAAAGTACATGTCCAAATGTTCAATGACTTGATGATGAGTTCTTTTTGCATTTTCTTACAGTAGTATTTCACTATATTCCAAATTCATACCCATAGCTAATAAAGTGAAGCATAGAGAGTCTCTGTGGCAAAAATACAGTCAATAAATGGGGCTACGATCGCCACAACCTCTTACTATCCTCAGTCTTGCCTTTATTGCTTGGCAATTTCCTCTCCGTATTATTCTAATATGGATTTTCTGGCCCGAGTGATTGACGCACTTTTTCCTTGACAATCACGCAATGTTGTTTGTGGTTCAATTAAAAACAACATCAAAACGATAATATAGGGGCACCTTTAAATGATGATTCACAGTAAAACCACTAGGGGTCGCAATTATCCATTCTAGCAAGTTTGTTATTTACTGGCGGCTTTGAGTCAGTCATTTTTTTCCCCACAATGGTCTGGTGCAGACATGTTTTCAATGTCACTCAGTGTGCGGCAGGCGGAGACAAAGAAATCCTCATTTAAAAAAAAAAAATAATAAAATTTTCCAAGAATGTTTGCTTGTGGGACTCCTCAAGTCTTTCTCTTTCAACCTGCTGATGACACGCTCAGCTCAGTGATCAGAGAACATTGTGTTTGAAGCCTAGCCAGGTTGGAGTGTATTTTCAGTGCATCCTGAAATTTCACAGAAAGCCTAATTATGCTAACTCTTTATGACAAGTGTATCTTATCTATCTCCACCTCGTTCCTTCTCACACTTTTAAGCAAAACGTTCTATGAGTTAATCGTTTGGTCATTCCTATTTTAGCGCATTTGACTTGGTAATATATTTTGTACCAGTGCGGCACCGCTGTCACTCTTGACAACGACGAAAACTGATGAGCAGATGAACGCCGGGGTTATGCTGTGCTAAGAGAGGGCGGGTTACTGGATGTGACACGTGGTGGAGGGGGTCGCCTGGCAGCAAATGCAGGTCGGGTTGACTGATTTGGGCGGGATCAGATCCAAGTCTTCGTCATCGGGTATCTCATCCAAGCGGTAACCGTCCTTCAGCAGCTGAATGTTGAGATCTTGGTTGATTTGCTACGAGAGACGCAAGTCGTGTTCATTTTTACAAATATATTTGCTTTGACTCGAGAATGATTGGTGTGATTTTGCACGTATTGTGAAAAGAAGTATTTTACATACAATTCATTTATCTAGCATTTATGAATTCTCTATCAACAAATAGTTGTTGTAAATGCGGCGGAAGAGACCAATAAAATGCCAAAGTAGATGTATGTTTATGCTCGGAAATTTCCGTTGCTACTTTTGGCAGCTGCAAAAGAAAATAGTCTGATTTCCACAGGAAATTTGGCCATCTTTTATATGCAATATATATTTGTGTGTTGTTGCTTCAGAGCAACGTAAAGACGTTTCTGCTGACATTCCTTCAAGCTTTCTAATGATTTTAAACTTTATGTGTAATTTGATGATTTTTTTTCCATGCAAAATGTTGACTTTAATCTTGGAAATTGATTTCAAGAATATAACCTCTGTCTTGTTTTTGATATACGTCGTATTTAGTCCTACTCCACTCCTGGTCCTTATAATGGTACTTGGAGAGTGAAATAATTTTCTGGGGTGGTAACTAGTTTGAAAAAAAAAAAAAAACGACTGGTGAAATTCACGTCTGTTGATATGAGACTAGGCGATGATGACGCAGCAACTCAGCAATCATCCTCCTTCCTCGACCTACAATATCATTTTGTTGCCGTGGCGCACGCCTCGCTCGCAGTTACGTAATGCTTGGACTGTGAGTCTAAATCTGATTTAACATTTGACGCACATGTCCTCTGATTATTCTTTGACGAGTGCCAATGATTTACAAGACTGGAACTCACCTCAGCAGAGGAATATCCCGATGACGAGTATCTTGACATGTCGAAGTCATCGTCACTGAATAGAAGCACGGGCGTTAAGAGTGGCCTCAATTTGCAAGACAGCAACATAGAGCACGGGGCATGTTTGTGGGCGGAGCTCACCTGTCTGTGTCCAACGCAACCAAGGGCTTCTCATCGGGACTCTGGTCTAACGAGGAATAGCCTTTATTGGGCACGACCAACCTGTTAGCAAGAAGCGGCGATAATAGTGAGTGACGATGAAGGAGCATGTGGGCAGAACAGGATGAGAACGCAAAGGAGTCGGACATCAGCAACAAAAGGACTGGAGAAGACAGTGAGCAAGAAGGCAGACGGCGTCTCAGACAGCTTCAATCAATGAAACCGTTCATGTGACAAGCCCACATAATGGATGTGAGATAGCATCTCTAGTTAAGCTCAAGGAAACATGTCTCATTCCGCAATATGGGGAACAGACTAGCACAATTATCATCCTGGGTGGACGCAGCTGCCGCATGTAAAAAATGAGCCGGAATTGCCACAATATATCATCAGTGAGCTACTTGGGAGTTCATACATCGTGTCAGAATGTTTGCACCCTACAATCAGTTGGAAGCAAGGCTATATTTTTGTCGTTATTGACAATTAATTGGTCATTTTTACCTCCGTCAACGAGGTTATGTTTTATCTGGATCTATTGCGGTAAGATTATGAAAAAAAAAAAAAAACTACGCTATTTGGGCCAGAAAGTCGACTTTCTGATTTTCCCCATCAGATTGACAAACCACTGACAGTAACACTGGTCATCAGCAAAATGTAATCAATGCTAAATGTATTTTGAATGCCGTAAAAAAAATAAATAAAAGCTTGCACGATACAGATTTAACAATGAATTTATAGCGACAATGTGTCCGAAAAAAAACTACACCTGTTGCTGAACCCAACCGTTAACTCATAAATATTGCTAATATTTATGACATTTAATTTTATATTAGTTGCTATTATTCTTATTTTTGTTATATGAAAACCTGATGTGTAAGAGAACAGAACAAGGGCAGAGATGAAATCTTACACCTGTGGTTTAAAAAAAAACAGTAACCAGTAGGAGTGACCAGTGTAATATTTGGGCAGAGAGTTTTCCCATTTTTTTTTTTTTTTGCGGGATGTCACCACAAAAATGTGATGATGACATTGGAAAATGCTACAAACTATTCTGCCCTGCCTGCTCAATACAACAAAACAATGAACTGGCCACAATTATAAAAGAAGAACAGAATGTGCACAGGAAAAAAATGTGTCAAAAAATTCCTTCTAACCGGAACTCCCACTGGTGCCCATGAATCCATTTTCTACACACTCAACCTCAAAGGTGCACTGGAGCCAACGGTGGCCAAGCACGGTCCAGTTTAGCCCTCATACAGCGCGCAACTTTGTACAACCTCCTGCCAAGCAATGAAAAGTTGAACAAGGGAAAACAATTCTGAGCCACAAATTGTTCGTCATTAGTGTTCCGCTCACCGTGTTCTGGCCATGACGTTGTTCTTCTTAGGCTGGTTGTTGACTGGACTGCCCACACCATTTCCATTCTTCAACGAGCCCTTCCTGGCCAGCTCTCTCTGTTTCTCTGCACAACAAACGCACACACAACGTTGGCTTCAACAGACCGCTTACGAGCGATGAAGGTCAGCGTGCTTGGCTTACTTGTCACACGCACTCTCCAGCGTCCAACATCAAGCATTCGTCTTTTTACAGACTTGAAATGTTTCTCCTATGCCCTTGCGTAACTTCACACAAGCGGAATAAGATTATCATAATTAAAACGAGCGCTCATCTGGAAGCATGATGATGACAAAAGGGGATTGGGTTTCATTTGTCTTGCTACTTAGGTGGAACTTGGCGATTCATAAAAGCAAACTGTCATTTTTAACCTCATAGGTAGATAAACAGCGCGTGTGTTTGACCACTGTTCTCACGTCCACTTTAAAGAAAATGCAGGTATTGTGCCTTTTTACATCTTATATTGGCCCGACACGTCCTTTGGCATTAGACTACTTCCAGAATAAACGGGACCCGGTATTAAATGTGAAGTTCATACAATCAGCTGAACAGAATTTCCAAAGGTCACAAAGCAACAAAAAAAATCCGGATGTACAAAGATCGTGCAAAATGAATCAGCAACAGCTTAGTTTGCTATTACATTATTAATTAATTAAAAAATAAAAAAATAAAATAAATATATATATATATATATATATATATATATATATATATATATATATGTCGTGATGTTTTAGGTTTTGGATTGTTTTATTTCAAAGGTCACTGAATAATTAAGCCTGCGTCATAAAGAACATTGGATGATAGTTGTGACATTCAGATTAGACAGAGTACAATTAAGTGTGACTGCGGCCGTAATTCCTACTTCATACTGGCCATGCTGCACTATCCAGATGCATTTGGCTCAAACTCTGACTTACTCATGCAAGTGACAAGAGCGCACATACAAAACGAAAAAAAAAAGGATTGACAGCTCAGTGCGGGATTCCATCCAAGCTGCTGTCCAGGTTGTGGCGATATATATTCATAGCAACTCAACATCATGACACGTCGCTAAAACCTTAACATGATGTTTTAATGAGATATTATCAATGCTCACCTATTTTCATCTGAAGGGGGGAAGGCTTGTAGTTGATTGTGACGCTTTCACCATCTCTGGTGTCTGAGTCGGCCTCCGAGGTCGTGGAAGAGGCTGGGTCCTGGCGACATGAGGACAAATCATAAGGACATCAGTCAATGATGAGCATGTGTGAATAAAACGAGACAGTTATGGCATGAAGAATTAATCAAATTCAAATCAACATCGCAATGTAGTGGATTGGCTGCGATTGTGATTGGAATGCGAAGGGTTATGGTTTCAAAGTGAATTTTCAAAGTAGGGTTGGGGTATTCAAGTAGTTTTAGGGTTTCAAAGTAGAGTTAGGGTTTGAAAAAAGGGCTTCAAGCTAGGGTTAGGGTTTCAAATTACGCTAAGTGTTTCAAAGTAAGGTTTCAAACTAGGGTTAGGATTTAAAGGAGAATTTCAAAATAGGGTTAGGATTTCAAACTAGGGTAAGGGTTTCAAACTAGGGTAAGGGTTTCAAAGTAAGGTTTAAAACTAGGGTTAGGGTTTATGTTTCAAAATAGGGTTTCAAACTAAGGTTAGGGTTTCAAAGTAGGGATCCAAACTTGGGTTAGGGTTTCAAACTAAGGTAAGAGTTTCAAAGTAAGGTTGCAAACAAGGCGTAGGATTCCGGTTTCAAATTAGAATAGTGTTTCTAACTAGGGTTAGGGTTTGAAAGTAAGGTTATTTGTTTCACCCTGGAGTGGTCGCCACTCAATCGCAGGGCACATTTCGCATCTAAAAACGAGTCTCCAACACGTGAATGTTTTTGGAATGTGGAAGACATTTGGAGTCCCACATACAAATTCCCCACAAAAAGACCAGAGCCCTGATTTGAACCCCCAAACCTCAGAACTGTGAGATAGCTAATCCGTCCACCATCTTCGTCAATCACAACATACAGTGAAACCCCGCTACTTCGCGGTTCACCTTTCGCGGGTTCAGTGCTTCGCGGGTCTAAAAAATATTCGGGGGCATTGTAGTTTCGCCGAGCGGCACGAGGAGGCGCTGGAGCCGTTAGACGGCCGGCGTGCGCAGAAGAGGAGAGTGAACGAAGAAGAGCACGTTCCCCCGGACACGATCGGTGGCGACGTTTCGCGCAGTTCGGACCGTACCAGAGCTCCGGCCGGCGTGCGTGGCAGTTAAGCTGTAGAGGAGCACGTTCTCCGGGCACGGGCGGTTCCAAGCGGCCCCTAAGTTTAACCGAATGGAAGCTCCGGAGGAGGAGGGCATGCTCGCGTCACAGTTAAGCCGAATAGGAGCACCTCTTCCGCCCGGGCACGAGCGGAGCGCGAGGCTGTCAGTTATGAATGAATAAATTAATAAATAAATAAAGAATGCCACCTTTCATTTCACAGGGCACACCGGATGGCGTACCAGCAGGTAATTAAATAAATACAAAAAGAAGTAATTGAATAAATACAAAAATAATGGCTGGGGAATAAAAAAATAAGTTTTAATAATATTTTTTTTTTGTTATAACATGAATTTCACTCTCTCTCTACCCATATATATATATATATATATATATATATATATATATATATATATATATATTTTTTTTTTTTTTTTAAGCATTTTTGAAGGTGCGCCGCTACTTCGCGGATTTTCAATTTTCGCGGGTGGTCTGGGTCCCCATTAACCGCGATAACCGGGGGTTTACTGTATATTGTTGTGATTATAGAACGTTGTTTGACTTATTATCACACTGACATAGACACAAAAAAATGCTGCATTGTTTTGCTAACCCACCTACTGGATAGCGATGAATTTGGAGCAGAGTGCGCTACTTTTCCAAAAAGTTGGGCTCAATATTTTTGACCCAGCAGATAGAGATGAGCACTGGGTTAACCAATAAGCAGCGTTTAAATAAACCAGAATTAGTTCAGTCGCTTTTTGGAAACAGCGCTAACAGCTTTAAGAGTCTATAAACGTTACATTTGTAACAATAAGATCATGATTTTTTATATATTGCACTGAATTGTTTTAAACTTACATTTTCAAAGCTAAACAAACTATACTGTGCATTTTGAGGAAAAGCCACACAGATCAAATAACACTAACTCATCTTGTAATGCTCTTATTTTGGGAATTTAATTTGAAATATGTAACCAACAGTCATGGCGTAAAAATACGACAAGGCCACCTTGTGGGCTGCAAGAACCTCCCGTGCAGCCCCTCTCACAAATCACAGAGCCCAGCTCCCCAAATGCACAACATGTTTTTAGAAGCTCCAAATCATCAACGCCATCACAGGTCAGCAACTTGCTGCGTGGAAGGATGCTGGTGAAGGATGAGGATGATGACGACGACGAGGATGAAGTGGATGTGACGGGTGCAGCTCGCTCCAACGTGTTGTGACGTTGGACGAAGGAACACAACGCACAACGAAATTGAACAGGAAAAACATTTCATGACTTTCACATCGTGACACACAAATGCTCAGTTTGACACATCCGTTCGATCGCTCGACAGTTATCGGAACCTGAACGCATCTCGTGAATGCACAGCAAGGCCACGCGCGTTCGGAGAATTTATCTTTATTTTTTATATATAGGTTGGTTGTGGTGTTGTCGGTATTATCAGAACAAAACAGAAATGAAAACCGCATCTCAATCACGATGTCGTACCAGCGGCTGCATCTCGGCTTCCTGCACGGCGTTGGGCACTTGGAATCTGTCGATCTCCTCCATCATCTCGCCTCCTTTTCGCCCAACAAGACGACGCGGCCCACGACCAGATCGCGTTTGGGAGGTGAGGCTTGTGGGATTCCGATCAGATGGGAGAAAATACTAACCCCTGCACTCCCACGGAGGCGAGCTTCATCCCAGCTGGTACAAATGTCGACGGTGGTGGTGGGGTGACCGCTAGGCCGCCACCCACTTCCGGATAGGGTGGGCCAAGCGGAGGCCCGGGGACCCGGCTGGGGTCCTCCACAGGTTAACATGAATAATTTATTTTCAAGGAATGGGATATAGCTAAGATGGAAATATTTAGAAGGAACCATATCATTGTTGATTGTGGATTTTATTATTATTATTATTATTATTGTTATTTTGCCTCAGACATCACTCTGATTGTTTTGTTTTACACCATTTGGTTTCCCACATAAATGACAACAAAAGGGGTTGAGTTTGCATGTTCTCCCATGCATGCGTTGTTTTTTTTCGTTTCAATGTAATCAAACACAATACAATAACACAACTTTTTTTTAAAATATGAAATACATTTCACACTTTCACTTAGAAACCATTGCAGCAATGATACCTTAGCATGACCCTTCATTACAGAACAGGTGTGAAAGTGAGTATTGTTCGGCCAGCTTTCGGTGTATGTCATGCGCTATTTGCGTGGCAATATTTATACTTTCATCCTGCAACATATTTCTTATTTGTTAGCCCGTCCCGTGCCGTTAGCATTATGTGTTAGCAGTAAGCAGCAAGACAAAGCCCTATGTGTGCGTAAACATACAATGTATAATTCACTTCGTCTTGTGATAGTTTCACGGTAAACTTCAATTCCGAGTGTCAATAAACAACTTTAAGCAAACAGTCCTTGAATCTCCTTAAATGACAGTTCACAATTTGCCAAACTGCACACCGCATGCCAGTGAGTACAAAATGGTATATGAGAATATAACAGGCTGGTAAATTGGCATCATGTGTCACACTAGAGGGACTGAGACTGATAATGGCACTGGTATATAACTAATAATTCTATTTCATAAAATATCAGACAAAAGAAGAATATTTGATAAAACCTAAGTAATAGAATAGTTTTGCCAACTGCCAAGAGCTGAGATCCTATGACAAGTTGTCATCCTTAGAGTGCTTATGCAAGGAAGCTTTGCAAAAATCTCATGGTATAAGTCAGGTCATGATGTGCCTTTCTGACGGATCCCTTCCCAAAAGCACTTCATTTTAAACAGTCTAATCAAAGCTGCTGGCTTGGGCTCAACTCTCTGCCACATTCACAATCGCACTGTGATTGATTGGTGATCTGTCAACTTGTACTCACCATAATTCAACTGGGAGAGGTTCCAGGGAGATAGAAAACTGATGGATGGGTGGAAAGCAAGAGCTGTTTGCGTCCACTTTGTGTTGTCCGGCAGAGGGCAGCAGCATCGTGTTCTTCCCGGTTTAACAGACCATTGATGAAATTCACAACTCACAGTTTATATTGCGTCCAGTTCACATTTGAGCCAACAGGCGGCAGTCTCGTTCTACAGTTTTGTCACGATTGCTGAGATGGGTTGTCGTGGTCTCTTTTATTTTATTTTATTATTTTTTTTTTTTTACAGTTAAAGAACTCACATTATGGGCTAAAGAAGTACAGATAGATGTGGAAATAAAAACAGGTAAAAATGATTTAATTTTAGTCTTGTTCTTATTCGCCAACCACTTGTTGGGGCTACTTTGGGAATGTTATATAAAAGGAAATATACATAATACCTATTTTGATAGCATGGCACAATGAGGGGAAAAAAAACGTTTTTGTAGCTTCCTCTTTTACTCTGGTGACTAGCACACAGATTGACAAGAGGAAGCAAATCAGTGGAACATATCAAAATATTGTTTACATGACGTGAAAAACAACAAAAAAAAGTTAAATAATCCAATCGTAACAACTGAGATAATACATCCGAGTTGTATTTTTTTTTTCCAATTTTGCGACTTTTTGAACACCACAAGCAGACTGTGTTTGGGTTGGCATGATACACAATGCATTATAATAATAATACTACTACTAATAATAATAATAATAGTAATAATAATAAGAATAATAATAAAGCATAATAAAGCTTATTGAACATGCACAACACCTTAAAGCTCTCTTAGATAAGGCCAGAGAAGTGAAAAATCTTGCCTTATAAGTCCCCAGGCTCTCAATCAATCGATCAATCATTATCTCAATCGCAATTGACTTTAGCTCTTTCTATTTATGTCTTTGTGTTGTCATACATGGAGGTTGAAAAAGTAACAACCCTGATTAACAAAGTAAAGCGATAGTACAGACACCTGTTTTTAAGTTAGTAAAGTAAAAGTAAAAAGTCATCCAAAAAATTAATACTCAAGTAAAGTGCTGATACCTGACGAATCTACTCAAGTACAATAACAAATTAATTTGTAATTTATTACTTCCCACGTAGCTATTCCATGTACGGACATTTCTATATCAGGGCCAGCATAAGGTTATTGAGTAGTGCTCAATGAGTACTCAAATCGACAATATGTTTTAAACATATTTGTGATTACAGTGAAAGAACATTCACAGCGCAAAACAAAATGGTGAAAAGCAAATTTTTAAAATAATTATTGTCGTACTGTTGTGTCTCTGGAGCGCCTGCCTACATAACCAGTCCAACAATCAACAACCAAGTAAATCTGTGCCAGTGGTGGTTTCATTCAAGCGGCATTCATTTGCATTCTGGACACTGAGGAGACTCAGATCGCAAGCTCTATTCAAACATTACAATAACTTGCTAGATTCATTTCTATTTACTTTGATGGGTCGAAGGGTCCGAAAAGTCAATGCAGAGCAGCTACTCTTTTCGTCTGATGTCCTCGCTACACCCGGTTTGGCATGGCAATGGAAACTATATATATTTTTTTTAACTTTATTGAATTGTTTAACAAACAATATAACAGTATTGGAAGCTCGACTCTGCTTTGGCAGGAGATAGCAGCGCCCCTCCAAATCGGCATGATTTGAATCACTTTGACAAATTGATTTTAAGTGTGCTGCAGTTCTTCACCCTTTGTAGATTTTTCGACAAAGCATGTCAAACGCATGTTAATGAGACAACTGGGAATTATGAAACAAATGCATAATGAGAGTTTGTCTTATTTAAAGACATAAATCCATATGTGGAAGCACAAAATAAATTGTAATAACTTCACCACGTGAGCCGTTGGTAAAATCACTTTAACGTTTATGAAATCAGTGCTGGCAACACTGTAGGGGCCCAGGTTTTAAGATGTGATTAAACGTGAATAGAATTTTGATATTAATTATTCATAAATGGTAAAAGTAACATACCACACACGCACTATTTGCATGTCTTTGTGTCATGGAACTAATAGCCTTTCCAACAATGGGTGCGAGTGTGGACGTGCATGACCAAAAGATTAACTTTGGATTCCTTTTGTGACGGTTTACGAGTCGGTGTGGGTTACGCAACCTCTCCAGGGTTCCAGATGGAGCTGGAGATTACTGGCCCGACGTCCAATGTTTATTAGTAATCTCTACATGCTAGTTCTCCTGATCATTACATAACGGCGTGGTGAGTTCACTGACTCTCTTTCATCTCAGCTCACATCGGACAGCCCGATAGAAATTGCCCCGTGCAGCTCTTGAGATGTAAGGAAGTGTTTACTAATGGCAAGAGCCTCATCTCGAGTCGAAAAGGCGAATGCTCAAATATAACTTCCCTCCATTGGTGCGGCACCGGAGTGAATCATTAACTCTTTATTTTTCGTGATATGTGGAATCAATAAGCATTTTTCAAGATGAGTGCCGCCACTGAACTCAGTCAGAACGTGCTGACCTTCACAGTCACGCAGGCCATTTTGAAGCAGATCAGTGAGTCTGACGGAGCTAGCCCGGTTGCAGACGACTGGAGCTGGTCCTGTTACGAGGTAGCGTAGGAGGTCAAAGAGAGGACAACGAGTCAGCGGGGACAAGGATCTGTTGCAATGTACTGAATATTATTCCGCATAATGGAAAGATACCCGATCCATAAGCTGTAGAAAAATGTTAACCTTTGCAAATGAAACAAAGCACAAGCTTGAATCTCACGATCAGAGACGAAATTTCCGTTAAGAGTTTGTAAAATTGTGTCTGTTGAACACTAAATAACAAACACACTGTCGTGTAAGCTTGCAACCACTGTTAGCAAGCTTACACTTGAAATCGCGGCAATATTATGCAACGTGCCAACACAAAATGTGACATCAGCCTGCTCAATGCATTGGGATGTTGCGCCCCACCTTGGTACTATCTGTGGGTATGTCAAACCTTAAATGAGAGTGATAACGCTTCATGCGCCCCAGACAGGAAATGCATCATCTCGTCCATTAGTTCTAATGCTTGGCATAATGACGTAGCTTGTACTGCCAGAATGATAATACATATTTTAGGGGAAGTGACTGGGTTCTTGTCAGTATTAAAATATGACACCTGGAGAATCCCAAACTAGACTGTGGCTGAACAAAGTGGCAGTTGTGAAAACTCTGACATTTTAACAAAGATGATGTGACTTGAAATAGTTTCGTGGTGGCTGACTACTATCAGCAGGATGTGGAGTTCAACATGTTCCATGTTGATTCGATGCAGGAAGTACATCATTTAAACTCCAGATGTTTGGACCCGAATAAGCGACAGGGAGTAATGCTTTAAAATGGTTTGAAAATTATCAGCATTCTATTATGTGTTGCACAAACAGAATGGATGACACATGAGATTTGCTAGCTGGAATATTTACTGTGTCAAATTCATATTCACCCCATGGGAATGGTTAAAATCATATTCAACAAGAAACTTACAGATGACGACAACTTGCGGACCAGATCCTATTGTGTATTTTAGTTGTTGCCAGGTGTGGCTGATGAATGACCTATTTGCATAAACCTGTCTGGTGACAAAACGACTTTTCAAATACAACAAGACGGTTATTGTGGGAGGGATTTCGAGAATGCTTGGTCTCTCTAAAGATTGCTACACTCCTCACGACACTGTGTGTGTGTTAAGGCCTCTACGCACCAATCCGCCATCAGCCGTTGGAAGTGTGACTGGATAATCACTTGTGAGTGGGCAGTGGCAGGCCAGACATTCTTAGAGGGCCACCGTTCGAAAACAAATATAAAATATATTCTTGATTTTTTAACCCACAATGGCCCAAGGAGGGAAAAGTGTCCATTTGATTGCTGTTATACTTGCAAAGCCATTTTCATGACGGACGCTTTCAAGAGAAGCTCTCCCGTGAGCTGAGGCGGTCCATTCATCAGTCGTGTGTTATTTATCATTTGATGTAAATGACAGCCCTGCTTTTGATGATAATAACTTGGAGCCTTTAGTTTAGAGTTAAGAGAATGCAACAACGACATGCATTGCTTTGAAATGATTTATTTCTCCTTATAGAAACAACAATAGTTTGTAATAAATCTTTTAGCATGTCTGCCATGTTAATGGAAAGTGTTGAGCCCATTTCTATGACGTTAGTTACAGTGAAAATAGTCCATTTATAAAACTGCTAAACTTAACATACAATTTCTCACAAAATTCTCCAGAAAATGTTCTAATTTAATGACAGCTTGTTCTCATAATGCACAATAAAACATCTTATTGCTTTGCTCAGTCTATTATTGCCGGTGCACTGAATAAACGGCAGCAATGAAAGAAAGGCACATTAAGACAAAGTAATATTTGCTCGTACAATTCATCATAGAGCAGCGGAAACAAGTTGAATCCCTCTCTCTCTCTGTTTTATGAGAAAAAAGTATTTCTGCCCTGTGTGATTTGTCTGTCTTCATCATTTAAGGGTGCACTTTCCCCTTCCCCAACAACACCATGCTTGGTTGGCCCACAGTTTGTTGTAATCCTCTGGAAAGAGGAGCGGAGGATACCACGGGCCGCCTGCGTGGGGCAAAGCAAATAGACTGACAGATGGACTGTCCCCGAGACGCACGGCAGAGATAAGAGGATTGGGCCAGCTTGCTGCTGCTCTTGGTCTTGCTTCAAGTCTTTGCACACAAAAAGCTGCCGCAACAGAGGAGATGGCCTCCAGACATTTACACACGAGACAAACGAGAAGCGCCTTTGCGGACCGTCCGGCGAGTCGCTAAGTTTCACTTTGTCATGATCAGGCCGCGAGCAGATACTTGTGCTCTGGCTTCTGCTGCATCTTCGCCGGCTCGGACGTGAAGACGGGTGTGGGTTTGGATGGCACCTGGCAGGCCTTGTACAGGATGACGAAGAGGATGAGGATGAGGACGCCCACTGCTGAGTTGCAAACGATGGCGGCGATGGCCCACACCGACAGCCCCATCCTCAATTCATGCTCCATAGCCAGAGCGGGGAAGAGGCGAGCTCTGTGGATGCTTCCACAAAATTCAATTCCTGTGCCACATCACTGAGAGCCTGAAAGAAAAACACAATGCCTTTTATTTCCAGGCCCGTGCACACACACAAATGTGTCTGGCCAGGGTTAGCCCGTCACGTGCATCTGCTGAGTCCACAAGAAAGATGAGCTTGGTAAAGACTACTTTGCCTCAGCCAAGTTTGCCACATAGCCAATGTACTCTTCTCCCTTCAGACTCAAGTTGAATCCATTTGCGTGCGTTAGATGCAACAACAACATCTTTTGTGTCAGCTTCAGTGCATAAAATGATTTACAATGGGGTGGAAACTTTCTCAGGGTATGTTTTCACTCGAGGGACCGGGAAATAAAGGCAGTTTCTGTTGCCTGGTTTCTTGTTTTCCAAAGTTTGTAAAAGTGTCCCTATTTACACGCAGCTGCAAAAAGGCTTGAAGAGTGAAGAAATTCCTATTTGCAAAAAGTGCCAGGACAAAAGAACAGCTTGTCGTGGTCCCATCCAAAAGTGGATTTGTAATATTATATTCTGCATGTATTTGGTTTGAGGATTTGAGAAATGTTTTCGGCATGATAAATGGGCCCTTTTATGAAGTTCATTTTGGAGTGCGAGACATTCATTGATGAAGGAACGTGATGTGCAATGGAAAGGATGGAGTTTGACAGATATATATATATATATATAAAATATCATTCAAGTCGTTTATTGCCATTTGACTTAAGTTTACTGTCATCCTAAACATCAAACAAAGAGATACACCTTGGATTTAAAAAAAAAACACATAGCCTCCACTTGCATATAATGGAAACACCAAAGGCAAACTGGCTAACAGTTAGCATCTATGTGGCAATGTTGTTACCATTTAAGCAACAAATATCTGAACACAAATGGTGCAGCAATACATGTAGACAATATAGCATTACCCACCGCAATGTATTCTTTCTCCATTGCAAAAAATGTGTAATATTTGTGCTGTACTGAGAAGATGAGAGACGAGCTGATTCTCCAGTACAGTTTATCCATAAAGATGTTTAAATCTCAGCTTTGGAGGTTGTGGCACACGCCAGTATGTGCAGAACAACGTCCATTGCGGGAAAAAGTGTGATATTTCAAGTAGAATATTGTAGAGTGCTATTTGATGAGAAGACATTCTAAGTGAAATCTTTGGGGGTGTTTTTCAATGGCTCTATTTCAATCTTAAATGGAAAATTAGTGTCATGCTGGCTCCTTTTAAAATTGTATTTATCCATCAATCTATCCGCTACACTGCCTGTCCCGGTCTGGTTTACGCTTGAGGTGGAGCCTATCCCTGTTGACTGGTCACCAGTCAATCACAGAATACGGGAATTTGAAGCCACAAGGCCTTCACGGAAGTCAGACAAATGTACCGTAACACGGTCAGTGGCATATTTCATTCATTATTTACATTATTTTAGAGGATATTGTAAATATTAAATCCATTCCTGTGTTTAATTATACATGTATAACGTTTTGACAGTACATAATATCCTTAGCAAGCCAGGTTAATTTTGTGCACATACGAGTCTTAACACATGTCATTCTGCACATAATTATAAATCATTTCTCTCCAGCTAAGTTATTTTGAGGAGCAGACTTAAGAATGCACACTATGGTTTTAAACGTGGCTTATGTTTACAAATTTTTTTAAGATGTGCCTTTTTAATAATAATAATAATATATATATATATATATATATATATATATATATTTTTTTTTTTTAATAAATAAATATAAAATACATACATATACACGTTTGGCACTGTTGAAATGTCTGGAAGTTTTAGCTGCAGAGCGTTTGAGGAGAACGTGAGAATGTTATCAGGTTACACAGGTGTGCGCTTGTGACAGAAAGACAGACAGAGTATGTGTGTATGTGTCTGTTCTTTAAGATAAAAAAAATAAAACAGACCCCCCCCCCACACACACACATGCGCATATATGCCTCATGCATTTCTAATGAGACCTTTTTCTGGACAGTACAGTTATTCCTCTCTCCAAATGTTTGGAGAAAAACCACGTACCCATCTGTTTTCATTAGCCTTTATCCTCATTAACTGCTTTTGGGCGAGAGGCTCAAGACACCATGGACTGGTTGCCAGCTGATCGCAGGGCTCATTCACCGATATGGACAGTTTCGATTCCTCAATAAAACTAACTTGTCTTTAGGAATATTCGGAACAATACATGAAATCTTCACACTGGAAGCCCGTGCCGAGATTCAAACCTGGAACCGCTCGGCTGTCAGACAAACATGCTAACTGCAAGTTCACTGTGTTGCCAGAGAAGTTTTTTTTCTGCCTTTGAATGCTGAAATATATTATAGAGGGAAATTTATGGGCCAGTTTATCAACCATCACACTCTTGAAGCCTCACATTGTACCAGGTGCCCCCTGTTAAAAAGATGGCATCACCAAAGAAATAAAAAGAGGGATTACTGTCAATGCATTGACCATCACCGTTTTGCAACGTTTTGCCAAAACCGTCTCCAAAAAAAAAAAAAAAGGATTCTAAGAAGTAAAGGATTTTATAAACTTGACTACAAGTGACATGTATTCAGTTTAATGCAATAAAGATATATACTGATTGGGCTTTAAATCAATGCATGAGAAAAGGTCAGGCCAGGCTGTGTGAAATGCATGGGTGGCAGATATTTTGTGCAGGATGAGCCGCACGTCGGAGAACTGAGTGTGCAGACGCGAAGGGTCCCGGACTTCGATCAAGGCCACCCGGCTGTTGTTGTGTGAGATGGTCACACGGTCGACCGTGAGAGCAGAATAACAGATCCAGTGGTTCATCGGCAGTGGAGCGCACAAACAACTGCCATGGCGCGCACCGTGGGATGAGCCGACACGTCACCTTGCGGGCAGAAGACGTCCACTAAGAGAAAGCTAAAGTTAACTGCAGATGACACATAGCCAATAGGGGAAGAGTAGGAAGTCTTGGCTTTGTTTGCTGTAATGTATAAATGATCCTGGGCAATTTAGGGGGGCGTTGTTTTTTTCCTGTTGGTTGCTGTAACCGGGCCTCTCAGACTTTGTATTAGATCTCCTGTTAAGAATAAATCCACTCCCGTGTGAAGTTGCCGGCATCCTGGTCATCTTTCTCTCAAAACGAGCGCGCATAATTGTTGGAAGAATGGAGGTTGTGTTTGGTTAACCATTAATGGAGTCAGATAATTAATTCGAACTATTTTGGTAAACTTTTGGTACATTTAAAGTTAAAAACTCCAACAGAAGCAAAATATCACATCAAATATGTCCTTTACACGAGAGAATACACTCATTGACTTGTGGAAATCCTGGAAAAGAGAAGTAATTTCTGGTATTTCATGATCAAAGCACTGAAATATTATACAGGAAGTTCAACCCATTCCAGTTCCCCTCTGTACAATTGATACGGACATGCATGTTTTCTAGGAGGCGTTGTCATGCAAGACTAGACAATCCTTTAGGACACGGCCATGTGGCCCAGTGAGTGTCAAGTTTGGAACACTGGGCAGTTACTTGTCTGTATGAATGGAGAAACTTGATCTTGGAAGAACATAAAAGAAATTAAGAAATGTAATCATTAACTTAACGAATGAAGTAATGGGATAGGCTCCAGCAAACGAGTGACTTTGAGAGAAGCAGTAAAGAGGATGGATGGATGGCTATTGTAGTAAACAATAATTACGCTGTCCATAGAATTTAATGGGATCAAAGCATGAGCTGTTCTATACGTCATTAACACTATTATTTGTTATTAAAATGATTACATTCAAAATTAAAAGCAAGTATTGTCTACTTATTTCGACAAATTCCTTTTTAACGTCCTTCCAAAGTCTGCAAACATGCACATTATTACACGTGTGCATGCTCGCTGAGGCTTCAGTCAATACAAATAGCAATAGTCCATCTGTTACGCAATAACTCTCCAACAAGCTTTAGGTCCGAAAACTGTCAACACACAGAAAAGAGATCTCATTGTATGCATGTTTCACTTTTATCAAGCAGCTTTTGTGGTGATGCCCACATAGGCCAATAATTGAATGTAAATGAATGCAAACATTCGCAGCGACCGAGAATGCCCTCTTTGTACAAATGAGCGTGACATGCAAGGCGCACCGCTCTGGCACCGAGCATGGAAATCAGGTGAACTTTTGCATAATGCATCTCCATTGAAATGTGAGACAACTTCATCTCGTGTGACAAAGTAGTATCTGGATGCATGCAACTCCGATGCAAAAGTGAGGACTTGCCTTCATTGAATATTACTTTGTAGTCATGAACGATACTGATGTTAGAAAGTCAGACGGTAAATGTCAAAATCAGAATGTAACCCCAAATCACGTCTTATACCCAATAACTGCTAAAAAAAAAAAAAGACAGCCTTTGGATTCTCTTTCATGCATCCCTTGAAAATAAGACACAAGCACATTTTCCTATATAGTCAGAAATTATATATTTTAAAATAAAATCCAAATATACATATACATGCATAGAATGCAGCATATCATTGCAGGAAACTTACTTTTTTGGGCAGAAATCCTTTCCCCGCTTGTCTTTTACTTTAAGTTTGTTACCCTCCTCCTCTCCTGCATAGCATGGACTCATAGTCAAGAGAGGTCCACGACAAGTCCTTTACCACAGAAGAGCGAGAAAGTCTCGGGGTGAAAGTAGGTCACCGAAGTCAGCCCGGGCCTTGCTCGGTGTGAGCTTGATGAGCCAGCATGCCGGCGGTCAGCCCCGAAGGTGTCCCAGTCGCTTCGCGGTAAATGTTGACAGGCTGCAGGGCGGCGGGCTGAGATAGTGCTGTCACTACATTGCGGGGGCTGTGCATCAGTGCGCGGTCCCTCCCCCTCTACACACACACGCACACACACACGCACACATGCACACCTCCTCCCTTGCCCTCTCTGGTCCCCACTGAGCTGTTAATAGAAAGACACTGTTGGAACATCCCATTAAAGCGCTTTACTCGTCACACAGAAAGCCCACAGAGGTGAACTGCAAGATGCCAAACTGTCAACAATCTCCTACAATCTTATGCCCCCCCCCCACCCCGCTTGGCTAAAGATATGCTGGCCCAAGTAGTTATCCATTTCTCATGGTGTAAAAACTACAAGCGTAAAAAAAAAAAAAAAAAGCCAGATACGGGCGGCCAAATCATTTTATGTGGCCTTGTGAAAGCTAATTATGTTTGTCAACTTCCATGATCCATGCTAAAATCTGTAAAAAAAATTCATATTGTCATGTGTAATAGATAAAAAGATTTTTTTAATGCGCTTAGAATGTTTTGATGTTGTGGTGGGACGTGGAGCTTGGAGCTGGCGGCTGTGAATCCCAGGACAGCCGTTCAGGAAAATCACATTTTCCCCAAATTCCCAAAGGCCACCCCACGCCCAGTGTCAACCAAAAACAACATACCTTCTCTGTCATGAGACAGACATCGTTGTGTTCAAAGCAGAATTAGTTCACGATGTTGTGATCGCTCACTTCGGGGAACAAACTAGCTTCCCTTGACCAGTCTGATTTTGAAATTTTATCCGAGGAGTCGACATTCTACCATCGTCTTTCCCTTTAACCAACTTCAGTTGTTCCACATCTCGACTTCAAACAACTGTTTCTAATTTGTCGATGCAATACTGATTGAGAAAATGTTCTCATGTGTCTTTACAGCTCAATACCACAATGATACCCCACGGTAACAATTTAACACAAAAGATAACTTGTCCCTACTTTCGTCCCTCTCCCTCCTCTTTTTCTCCTGGTTGCTATGCAGCACAACAGCCTGGTTCCGTGCCCTAATTCCTTTGTATGTTTTGGGGGGGGGGGGGGGGGGGTGTAAGCGTTGGAGAGCAACAGGGGTACTTTGACCTCGTAAGTTCAGGCAGACAAAAGCATTCCTTCTTTCGAGCCCAACAACCTCTTCTATTTCCAGACTGAAAGTGTGAAAGTTCAGTATAAAGAAACTCATTCAAAGCTGCCATTTAAAGTATTTATCATTGATTCTGGGAAAACAATTGAATGTCAGCATTTCAATTAAGCGTCTTATATTAATCACCATTGCACCGTGTTGCCCACTTCATTGCATTTTCAACCAAATTAGTTTACAAACAATAAACAGTTACAAGACCTTTTGCCATATTTTTCTTATATTTTTTAGCTTATTTGAGAGGGTCAAAACTCATAAGCTCTCTGAATTCTCTCTCGCTCTCACTCACACATGCATGACTCGACCTCACCTCAACACACACACACACACACACACCCACACACGCACACTTTAATTATTTTTCATATCTTGCTCTTTCAACCTCTTGTGCCCTTGTCGTCAATTCCCCCTTTCAAAATATTCTGCAAATGTGACCAATTAAATGTGCGGGCCAGGAGACTATTTCATTTTCTCATCAATATTATTATTTCAGACCCATGGCTCTCGCACACATTGCTCTCATTGCAGTGAGGCACATAAATGAGCGAAATGTTAATCTCAGCTTTGTCAGTGTCACCCTCTTCATTCTCTGTTATCACGAGACGACTATGAGGGCGGATTCCCCAGCTGAGCATTATGGTTTTCATAAAGACAATCTACGGAGGGATATTAGTCTCATATTTTATACCGAGGGTCCGTTTCATGAAGGAGCTGACGCCATTCAGCGATCTTATTGGAGCTAGCCTGATTTTGGGGAGCTATTTTCAGCACGTCACATCTGTTTGTCGGCTATCTTTCAGCTATTCACTTTGGTTCATCAATGAGAAAAAGTCAGGCTCAATTTAGCAACGTGAGCATATGAGGACATCTGCTGGATAATTGCTGACATTGTTCTTAGATGTTCAGTCCAATAAATCCATTCGTGTACGGCAGTATTTCCCAACCTTTATTGCGTCAAGGCATATATTTCACATGAGAAAAATCTCACTGAACACAAGAATGTGACAAAAGAAGTGTACGCGGGTGGCTTTACAAAGTCTACAGAGCCATTCGGTTCTTGTGATATATTTATAAAAAACAAAACAAAAAACAGACCAACATAAATAAATAACTTCCTAGCTTCCCCACCCCGACCTTCAATGAGATCTATATCCTATACAGCAGTGGGGTCGTGAATTGGTAGCAGGCCGGGGGCCATTTTGACGGGACGCACCGTTGATAAAATAAAAAAACCCGTACTGCTACCTCCTTGGTTATATTTATCATTCCGAGGCTGAAAAAATATTTCATTTTGAATAGTGAGCGGATTCTCTTTGTTACATCCGTCTGCGACAGATGCTTGACGCATGTCAAATTTTTGGTCACGTAGCTAATAAACTGATAAGCTACCAAAATGAGGGGGGGAAAGAAAGATGTATTTGGAAAATTTCTTCATAATGGGGAAAAGGCCTAGCGATGAGACCACTCAATAGCCTTTGACCGAGAAGAAAAAGAAAGCTGCATTTCGCAGACAATAGCAGGAAACAATACCCACGCATGCACATTATGCGGCGCGCAGCTCTTGCTTTAGCGTTATGGTGAGTTATTCATGGGCTTAATATTGGTTCTGTGATCCGTGTTACTTTGGTGTATATCCGGAGGACGCTAGTTACATAAAATGTGGCTTCACGTTCATTCTTATAGCTACAAAATACCGCAATTTTTGTACTGGTCATACCATCCATGGACTTTCAATTTGTTCTGTGGTGTCTGTCATATGTTTTAGCGTTACTTTCAGAATACATGCTTGAGCGGACAGAGTTATTCCCACATTTGAATATTGCGATTTAACTGTGACGCATGGACAACGACGTGACGCAAATGGACGTAATTTCCGCTTGTTTCATTCTGCTGCCAATTAAACACTTGATATTCGTGTCACACAACACGCATCCGGTTTCCGCCTCGCTCCGAAAATGTGCTTTTGTGTTGCGTCTCTGAGCTTGTTTACCTCAGCTTGTGTATTTCTGGTGCGTTGCACGCTTATGCACACATATATGCGTGTCTTTATTTCCAGCAGAGACAGAAAATAACGTGAACATGCTGCGAAGAAATCAATGTGACCAAGTTAGGCTTGCTTTGGTGAAGATGACATGCTGACAAGTACTTCCTGTACCTCAAAGACTCATCGTGGATAGAGATTGAACAAGAATTAACGCTTAGTTTCTCGTTTCAAGACTCAACATTTGGGTTTGGAAAGTGGTAACCCAAGGATCTTATTCGAGTTTAAAAAAAATAAAAATACCCCCTGAAATGGGTGAGAATTGCCGATGTGTCATTTTTTGAATATGACTTCATCACACAAGACAAATGCAGAGTTGGGTAGATTTATTGACACTTCATTATCTTTAGTTGTTCATCATAACCTAAAAGACAAGGATTTAAACAACTAAATTCAAACGAAAAACAAAAAAGAACATGATGTGAAATAAAGCAGAATTTGTCTGGCCTGTACCTGATCAATCCAGTCATTGAAGGCGGACACGCGGGTGAAGACGGTGGGTTTCTTCTCGTAGTTGCAGCCCAAGCCAGAGACGAAACTGGCGATGCCGTGCACCTCCCAGGTACCTTCCATGTTCTTACAGTTCAGAGGGCCGCCTGAGTCTCCCTGAGAAGCAAGGCATCGTGGTTTATTCTGGTGCTGGTTAATGGCACGCAAGTAAAATGAGTTTCATGCCCCCCCCCCCCCAAAAAAAAAGAATGACTGACTAGAAATGTCAATTGCCTTAAAAAATATCAGGAAGGCTGTCAACAACCCCAAAAATATAGGCATTGAGACCGCCGTCAAGCAGGCATCAAATGTCAAATATACTTTATGGATTTTTTTGGGGGGGGCTTTTCATGCAACATTTCATGTAAGGGGTAGGCTGTAAATTAAGAAAGGTAAAACACAAAAGAGAAGAGGAAAATAACACAAACCTGAAGCAGACATGTTCAAAGCAGTTCAAATCCACTGTGTCACAATACTTGAACCCATATCGTAAATTATCAGTTATTCCCGTGTTGAGTTATTATGCATCTTTTCCATTCATTATTATTATTTTTTTTTTACATCTTAAAACGCAATTTTTTACACTTGTATGACAGTTATGAGAATCAATAATAAAGGTTTTGCGGTTATTAGTCTGTATAGCATTGATGTTTTATGATGGTAGCAGTCAGATTACTTCGACTTGCTTTCTTTCCTTTGTTACAATTTACTTATCAAATGGATGGCTGTTGTTGGGCGGAATTCTCACTTTTAAGGAGAACCAAAAAAACGGCATGTTTGTGCAATCATTTCATTGCCTCCTCAAAGAGAGGAAGTCATTTTCAACACTTTAGTTTGGACAATAATGATGAAAAAAATAACACCCCCACATGTGTGTACAGGCCAATTGTAAAGATGTGTGAAAAAGTGTGATATTTTCCAAATTGAGAGATAAGACGTTCCAGTCTGACGCCAGTGATATTTCCCATCCAAACATTGCCCTCTCCTCACATCCGTTCCGTAGACCCACTTACATTGCATCCAGCCACGATTCCATCCCCACCGGCACACACCATGGTGGTCCTGACAGCGATGCCCCACCAGTCAGGCTGCGAGCAAGTGGGATGGTCAGCCACCGGCATCAAAGCCTGCTGCAGCTTATCAGCAATGGGGCCTCCGGCTAGAACACACATCACACCGTGTGAGCAACCGCACGCACGAGCTGCTGCCTCCTTCTTCCACGGGCAATTGCAAATGTTCAATTTAGGAGCATTAACCGCCCAAAATGATTTTTGCCAGGAACTAATGCATGTTACTTTCATCGCAACTCTAGAGGATTCCCTGGGATACGGCTTCTCCTCAATCCAACATCCTCAAAAAGACTGCACGACAGTCTGGAGCTGCTCGGCTGTAAGCCAAAAAAGAAAACAAACAACCCCCCCCCCCCAAAAAAAACTAAACACTTACTGTACAGTCTACCCCATCCAGTGATGAAGCAGGGGTAGAGGTTGCTCAGCAAGGTGTCAGCAGGGGGGATGCATGCCAGCTGAACCTGGTCGCTCAAAGTCACCGGCTCAGACAGCTTAATCATGGCAATGTCGTTTCTACGTGAGACACACAGAGGGAAGTTCATTGTTTGTACCGCAGGCACATTTGGAACCAGACACTGAGGGCACAACAGCATTGCAAAGTTGTGCTCAGAATAATAGTTTCTGTGTTTATAGGAGTCAAGCATAAGTTTAAAGTAGTAGCTTTTATTTCCCTACATGCATTCAGTACACTGGCCATTATTTTCCAAATAAAAACTGCGAAAGATGTATTTCCCCCAAAAAATTGCACAAAAAGGAATATTGAGTTGTTCCAAACCAAACTGAAGCATTCACGGCGAGAATGGAAAAATAAAAATCATAAGAAATGAACCATTTTCGCATCATGTGAACTCATTGCACGAATTGGCCACTGGGGGCAGAAACATATGAAGGAGACTTTCACAATTACTGTAAGCGACACAGGAAGCCACAGCAATGCCACAACTGTTTTTAAAGGAAATTAAAAAAAAAAAGTATGCCCATGTTTATTGTTGGCCTGTCTGTTTGTTGCTGTCGTTACCCAGCATGTGTTAGCATGATTTCGAATAGAGCTGATGGTGTTTCCCATGCATTTGCAAGTTTGGAAATAAAATCGGTTTTCATAAACGCCTGTTGACTTTTATTCTCACATTTATAATATGATCAGAATCCTTGGTATATTGATATAACGTAGCTACAGAGTCTTCTTCTTTTTGACCATGTATATAAAAAACAAAAACTCAAAATGTTGTTTCCCAATAAGAACACCAGAGGGCGCAGCTTTACTGTTGCAGTATTCTGCTTTGTGCGCGGTTCAATCGCCTGATGTGCAGTGGGGCTGGCCGTGTTTTTCATTTATTTTTTAAATGTATTTGTTGTGGTTGTTTATTTTGTGATTGTCCAGTTCAGCTGCCGTTGGCTGCATTGCTCAGTGTGTTGCGGTCTTGACTAACGTTTGTGGACACAATGCTATTTTGAACACTAAGATACAATATGCTTCTGTGTCTTGAAAAAGATTTAACTACAGACTAAACTTCTCAAAATTGCCTTCCATGGATCTGCAAAAATGAAAATGCTGTGATATGGGCTACATGCTGGGTCAGTAGTGAGCAATGTCATTTTTAATGAAACACACACCTGGATCTTATTAAAAAAGAAAAAAAGTCACATTTTATGCACAGTAGTGATGTCTCCGCTTGGTATTCTTTTCCATTTACAAGAATATACAGAAATTAGAACGCTGCATGCAACATTATCCAATTTGCGACCAGTTCTCAAATGTTAGCATTGTAGACAAATTACCCAACTGGCCCTGAGAAGGAAGCAAAGCATTTGGAATCTGTTTACGAAGTTTGATTTTGATCACCCGGCTACTGTGGAGCCCACAATCATCTCTCTCTTTTTTTCTCCCCTTTCTTTAAATGGAGCACGTCTTACCCAAAAGCCACAAAGATGGGGTTCCATTTCTCATGCACAATGATTTTCTCAGGCAGGATGGCTTTGGAGCCGACCTCTTCCTCCACCAGGTTGTGTTTGCCCACAAACACTCTGTACGAGAGCTTTTGGCTGTGGACAGAAACACATACATGCTGCTTGAGAATTTCATTTCATTTCAATCTGATTCATTTCCACTTGTGTGTATTGAAAGGGCCATTTTATTAACTTGTGTGGATTAATTTTGAATTTGACGTCACAGCGTCACGCTCACGAATTGGCAGCTTTCCCCCAACCCACGAAAAGGCACCTGAGTTAGTTTTGCTTCCTCAAGAGTACCTCAGTTGCAAATGCAGCTGCCACCCGGAGAGAATCGAACCTGAGGGCCACGTTCGTGCCAGCTGTCTGTAGTCACAAATGTTTGTTCTTTTATGTTAACACTCCTACTTGATGCAATGAGCAGCAGTCATGACCCAGTTGTCAGCAATCAGAGATCCTCCACAAGTGTGCCTCCACTCTCCATCCCTCTCATACTGAAGAGAAATCTGCACATGGAACACACACACACACACACACACACACACACACACACACGAAGGTTTCGGCAATAGAAGGGAGCTCATTTCAGAGGCAAACATCTAATTACTGCACTTTCAGCGGCCCTTGAGTCTGTCTGCTAAGAAGCAGATGCCAGGCGCGTGACGCTTGCCAGCGGATTTGAAAAGTCAGACAGATGTGTGTTAGCGTTACCTGCCAAGGCCAGCTGTGAGGCCTGGCATCTTCGCCGTTGACCACACGGGAAGTCAGGGGCTCGATGGACGGGGTGCCGCACCCGAGGGCTACGGGAAGAGGACGCGTGAAGGACAACAGGTGGAAGAAAAAAATTATCTATTCATCTATGCATCCATCCATCTAGCTCACTATCTACCTCTCCATCCATCCTTGCTCAGTTTCGTTTTCTTTGATTCTCAATTGCAGAGCAACTTGTTGCCAGGTAGGATTTGTTCTTTAAAAACGAGCAAGCACATATCGTTTGCCAACTGCTTGGCTGTTTGAATGGCACACTTGGGGCTGATGCCTTTAGGATAGGAACACACACTTATGCAAATATAATATATTAGTCTACAAAGGTAGATTTTGCATGACATCATTACTTTGACGATGTTGTATTTAAAAAAAAATAATCTATCCATTTTCTATAACAGTTGTTCTCATTGGTGCAACGGGTTGAATGGAGCCAATCAGAGCTGCTGTTTGATTGGCTGCTCGTCAATCACGAAGCACGTTTCGGGGATATTGGAGCGAGCCAGAGAACATGCAAACACCACACAGGAATGCTGGAGTTGAGATTCAAACTTGAACTTTGGAACGGGGAGGCGGCTACCATGATGCCCTCAAAAATAAAACAGGAACCATGGTCCCATCAGGGCCATCTGCTGGATACAGAGGCAGTGCATACTCTGTCCTTAATGCAGAGTCATTGCTCTTCCAGAGGCAGTACACCCCCACCCAATCCCAAACCCACTCCCACCCACACACACACACACAGATGAGTGAAGACGGCCAGATGTTCTTACCAGCAGCAATGAGAACCGAGGCCAACACAATGGGGATCATGTTGATTGATGCGTCTCTAAAGAGGCCACTCAACACTCACTCGCTTTTAAACGTTCTTCCGCAGGCAAGGCCGCCTTGGGAATGCACTAACACACACTATTGGTGTGGAGTGCCCCCCCCAGGGATGTAGGTGAACCAATGGCGAAGCGACCCACACAGGTGTCTTCTCTGGAACGTTTCTCATGACCTTCATTTCTTGCTGCACTCTTGTCTTCTTTGCTGGCAAAACTTGTGAGAAATACATTCAACAGTAAATGCGTGCTTTTTTTTAAATCCCTATAAAAATGATGAAGCCACATGAACATTATAATCTCGTTCCTAAATAGATTCATCATTTTTATATTCCTGTTCGATGTCAATTGAGTGTAACCTGGAATTAAATGCTTGCATAAGAGCATGAGAAGCCAACATCTGGATTACTGGCGCGTGGGCGTGTTTGCTCTGAAACACAAAATGAAAATCCAACCAAGGAAGCATTAGAATAATAAATAACCAGATGGTGACATTGGTGCAGCTAATATTGACAGTCGGCATCGTTAAAATAAACTCTCTGCCGGAATGCGGCAAATCTGAAGAGCATATTAATGCCGAGAAATCATTACATTGTGACGAGAGGTTTAACCTGAACACCTGCAGCATACCCTTGGTTCATCAGTTTTTGTTTTCACACTGTAGGGCCACTGTCACTTTCAGACAATAGAAGTCTCTGTTTGACACACAAAACAAAGACAATGGTCAGGACTTTGGCGACCTCATTGTTGCTTACATCTGCGACACATAACCAAAATTGTCAAGGTAGTCGGAATTATTTTATTTTTGGGCATCAGCCAAAAAAAAAAAAAAAATCAAGATTCCAAATTGCTCATAAATGGGAATGTGGGTGTTAATGGTTGGTAAGAGACTGCACACTTGTTCGAAAAACATCTCACCGTTTATGGGACAATTTCCTAATGATGCGACTGTATGCAAATTAATGTTACAGTCATGAAAAGAAATGCTGCATTTGGAGATTTGTTTCCCATATTGTAAAATATTCTTCACTATATAAACATCATTAATTACTAATAAAAGAAATCTACATAATTCAGAGCAAATGTTTAATTTCAGCAGTGTCTGTCAAACTGGTTGTCCTTCACATGAATCAGCATCCAAAAAATAGCTCTCAATTTCAAAAGCCGATCTTCACGTTGGTCCCTGCATTTGAATGGTGACCAGTCCAGGATGGACACTGGGTCCCAGCTCACCTATGACCCCAATAATTATGGCAAGGTTGATGGACGGCTGTGATGATGGTGATATTATGGAACAGCAAGAAAGCATGTGAACGACGCAATCACTTTAACACTCGTTTGACTAAATAGAGGACTATTACTCCAACATGGTTCCAGAAGAAAGTCTGCCAGTTTCCAATTTCATTTCTAAAGTTCTGTTTTGTGCGTTGGACTCAGGTGACCCTTTTCATCTGGCCGTGCAAAGACAGATGAAGCATGACGACAAGAGAATAAGCCGAGATAGTCAGCATCCGTCTGCGAGCTCCTCTGCGGCCCAGATATGAAATTAATTGAAAGCTAATTAAAATTCTTCGTCAAATCTGTAAAACATTGTTGCGCTTATCGCTGTTCCGTGTCCACAGTATATAGACACCCCCAATATTGCCCTGTGATGATTAAACCTCTTGTATTCGTTACATTGTTGGTGGGCAGATGCGCTAGTTCTACGTGCAGCGCGGAGGATGTGAGGGATCTACCGCTGGCTCGGCCGTCGTACGGCCCCTTCTGGGGCTTTTGTAGCAGCTTCGTCTCAGCCTGTTTTACCTGTCAGGATCTACTGCTGAACTCTATGTGACTCAGCGTTTATAGTTACTCTCTATCTCTTTGTGGCAGTAAACAGTGCCTTTCGATGATAGTTCCTCATGTGGAGCAAAGGGAGTGTTATTATCTAGAACTATCACGAGGAATAGGCCGGTCCACATGACTTCAGCACACTGAGTAATTTATTAAGTATGTACGCTCATCAGCTGCTACTTTAGGTACACCTCCATCATCTAATGCAGTTGTTCACCAAGTATTACCTAAAAAAATAATAGAAATAAATACTTTCTCCTAAGACCATGATCATGACCAAAATTAAAATACAGCAGTGGCAATTCAGCTAGCTTGTGTTGCCAGGCAGATTTCATCAAACCAGTGGCACGTAATGTTCGTCTAAGGCCTTCAGAATGAACCCTGTGGGTGTCGGTGCTGTGTGAGTGAACGGGCTCTTTGAGTTGATTGACAGTTGTGATAGCCAATCAAATCACAAGTTGGTGACAGTAAGCAGTGTCGCAGGCCTCACGCTGAAGGTGAAATCAGAAGCCAGTAAGTAATTGTTTGCTCAACAATTTTTCTATTTATTTTAAAAGTGTAAGAATGGTAACAAATTAACTCATTCACTGCCATTGACGGATAAAGACGTCAAAAATCTTTCTTTTTTTTTTGACTGGAAGTGAATGAGTTAATATCAATATCTCATATCTCAAAAGTGAAGAAAATGTGCTTGAAACAGGAAGTTGACGCACATGATTTGCCCTTTGCGGGCCACATAAAATGAGCTTTGGGGCCAGATATGGCCCCCGGGCCTTGGGTTTGACACCTGTGATTTAAATACTCCTAGATTTCACACTGAGCATCGGTAAGTACGTTTGTGCGTCAACTGAGACAAGATTACGTTTACAATTCTTGGTAAGTGCTAGGTTGAGAACAGATTTCCATCTCTTAACATTCATCCACGGCAGCGGGGACGGGTGGGCGTGAAAGTATCACGCTTATTCCCACTTACTTTGGGCAAGAGGCAGGGTACACCCAGATCGGGTCACCAGCCACAGGAACAAACCATGCACACTGGCAGTGACATAATTTAAAGCAAGTGGGGCGTGGGTCCAAATCGCTGTTGAACCTCAAGAAGTGTGACACAATTCAAGAGAAGCAGACATTAAAAAAGTCACGGACATGAAAAAGACAGGACACTAGTGAAAAACAAGTGACCTACACACATCCTTACAATTACGATCCCACCAAGGAACAAGTATAGGCAAACTGGCAAAATATGGTAACTATTATGACACAATGATCAAAATCAGGCTCCTTGTTGTCATAGCGCAAAGCAGCTGGTTGCATAAACTACTCTTGCCACATTGAGGGCAAACAAACACAAATAAATCACTTTAACCTTGGCGGTTGTTTGCTCTTAATTGAGTGATGTAACTTAACAATAAACTTTGCTATTGTTGTTGATAGCTACAACGACTGTGAGGGGTTCCTAATATTTTGCCCTAGGCTTCGTAAGAATTCCCAAAAGTTCTACACCACTAAAAATAACATCTACAGGCTCCTCCTGTCACAGGCTGCGTATTGTCTCAGCGCTTCCCTTTTGTTATTTAATTGGAGCTCAACATTTCCTGGCATTTCATGCCTTGAAAGTACACGCAGCAAGGAACAAGTCGTTAAATTAAATCTTCAGAAGCGCCTCGTGTCCCGACTGGTCTTCCTGCAGGTCTTGTTCCGACTTGCCACGTTTCCACTCCCCTCACGTCAAGAGGGAGAACGGGAAACACGGCTGCACGCAGGCTGTCTGTTTTGGCGAATTAATATTTATTTAGATGCGGAGTACGGCTCATGCACCGGGACGTGTAGCTATATTTAATAGGAATGAACTTCAATGTGCGTGTGCGTGTGTGTGTGCGTGTGTTGTTTTCAATTTCACCAAGGAGGAACCAACAAAAATATTTTCTTTCCACTGTTTTTCATAACAATTTGTGATATAAACTATAAAAGCACCACTGATTAGATGTAATGTAACAAATGCAAAGCTTAAACTGTACAAGATGGGACAGCATGCATAGATTAGATAAAAGCAACAGGGATGGCTAGAGTATAACCTCGGTCATTAAGATATGGTCTATGTTCCGCCCATTTTGTAAGAATATGTTAATGTAATCCGATTCCGAATTAAAATTGTAAATATGTCAATATATTTGAACACTGCAAAAACAAACGTGCATTAATTCTGTATTCTGACATGAGCGCTGCAGGCAAGATCCACTGAAAAATATGTGGTGAACAACTCACAACAAGATCTGCAACAGCTGAGGTCGTATATCACACGAAGAATGTACAGTATGTGCAGGCATGCCATTTTAAACTCTAAACAATTTATTTACACAATCACTTGTTCCAATAAAATGCAGACATATGCGCGGGCTTTAAAATGTCACTTCATAATTACAGATCCCTCACTTTGCAGTTATAGAAGCTTCCATTCTTCTGCAACATTTTGAAGCTATATAGAGCCAGGCGGAGCATGACATTTTTATACAGGTGCATTAAAAATAAAATATTAATATGTCACACAAGAGAAACAGTAGGAAGTGGCTCGAGAAGTTTTTAGGAGCAGTTGTTTGATACCGTGACTGATGTAGCTTTTTTTTTTTTTTTTAACGTCGAGTGATAACCTCTTGAACTTGGCACCCATCCCAGAGTCCAAAGGCTTTCCTCTTCAGACTGTCTGCAATAAAAGCGAAGCGTTAAGTCTCATTTGATTTGCACAGCAACAGGCCAAGCATGTCCGGGACTATGGAGCCACAGCAAAGTGAGTAAAGACCATTGTACAGTACATCAGCATGATGAAATTGGCAATTTATGAAGGAAACACATTTTTCTTGGGGCAGATTTAATTCATTCATAGCTTCATTTTGACAAAAAAAAAGGGGGGGGGTAGGCATCAAGGTATTTGGTTGGCATTTCGGATCAATAGCGCTGGTCATAAGGGACGCTGTGAATTTTATGAACACGTACGCAAAACATAAAATCGCATAGGAATCACATTTATGCAGCACTGAATCGCAACTTAAATAGTCTCGACGGGAAGAAATGTTTTATTCTATTCTTAAAGGAGGCACTTGACTGTTCATGGAATATTTGCATGCACGCTTGAAAGTGTTTGTGATATAAAACATGAGATCAATATTTTCAAAACACTTTTCACCATGAATGCGACATAAACGGAAACTTATAAGGAAGACAGAAAATTGTTGACACGTACTAAATAGAGAGTTGTTGCCAGGAATGCCTGAAGCTCCTTAAATTTGCTGCCCACCTCTTTGCAGCCTCCCAGTTTTATATTTTCATCAATCTTTGGAGGGAAATTGAGTTCTTTTGTAACGTCACTGACATTATGCCACATTTTCTCTACTGTATGGTGACTGTTATCGCTAGTTTTCATCATGTGAGACCATGGGAACAAGTTAGCACCCTTATCCTGACTGACACCTTGGCGCAATGACATCCCTCTGATGCTATGAAAGTTCGATGTGGACCAGGACCTGTGCTGCAAGATCTGCCGACATAAATGTCAATAAAAGCCTACTAGAACATCTGAACTTTATTTCCAGTAAATCACTTTCAATGGTAGCATGGAAATAGCCACACCCGCGCTTATAAGAGCATGTGCACAATTGCAACCAAATTGTCGCGTTTTTTTTTCATTTTTACTTGCACACTTGAATAGATTCCTTTTTTGGCTCAATTGAGTTTTCTAGACACGTTAATGATGAAAAGTGAATACAAAAATAAAAAATAAAATAAATAAATGATAAAAAAAATAAAATAAATGAGTTATCTTGCGCTCATTTTTTTAAATAAGAAAATTTGCATTTGAACAGGGGTGTGCAGACTTTTTCTATTCACTGTGTACTGAAAGAATGATAATCAAAATTAACGATAATTGTTCCACCTGTCACAAAATGTGGCTGGCGTGGATAGGTTAAATAGCGACATTTTTATAGTAACTACAGGTAAATTGTCATACCAATTAGATGAAACTGAGTAATTTGCCACGGAACTCCTGATGAACTCTTGCAGCACATTGTTTGGGTAATACTGCTTTAACGGATATTCACAGGCGATTGATTACCTGGTGAGATATCATCTTATGTGCAGCTGTTAAAACTTTTGTAACAGTGCAAGAGCATAAGCAATGAATAGAACAGATATAAAGTATAAATATGATAAAAGTATAAAACATGGAGTGTAAAGCCCATTCGTGCAAATGCATTTAGTTCAAATATTGTAACGGCTAGGAGAATTTAGATCTGCCAAAGATTTGAGCTATCTCGATGTCCCCGGTGCATGCTGTATTAATTGCAATTGCACTTCACGTTGTTGACATTGTAAGAGTCAGTTATAGCCTGCAGCAATTAACTGTCCATTGCATATGCTTTTGTTGAACTTTGCATGTGGCGCACTGTTGAACCATAAAAAATGATTTGCTCTTTTCCTTATCGTGTGAATCTGAAGGAGTGAAGGGGATACTGTGTGCGTTGATAGCAGGCAATGAATCGGAATTGCTTATTGGATGGGAGATAAGGCAGCATATAGAGCAAGTGTCATTCACTGGGAGCCATGTCACAGAGGCAGAAGGTGTTACATAATCTCACAAAGCGCATAATAGATAATGTTTCCCTCATGTATGCACTTTTTGTACTGGATGGTTCAATTACAGTGTTGACAGTTTAACAAACACTAAATGGTACATTTTATTTGTGTTTCATCATCAAGTGCCAGTATGCTACCTCAATTAACATTTTCTATGAACATTACTTATTTAGTTACATAATATGTGAATTCTATGATGTATCCTATTTATATGTATTGTAGTGTATTGTATTCCATCTTTTTTTATTCTATAGCGTTTGACTGATGGTATTGTTTGATTTTATTATATTTATTGTTTTAATGTTATTAATATATTGTTTTCCTGTCATTGTTTTTGCATGTCTGATTTTTATTCTATATGAAGCACTTTTGGTGCAGTAAATGTTGTTTTTAAAGTGCTCTAAAAATATCGTTGAAATGAGTATTTATTTTGTACTGTATTATTATTATTATCATTGTCATTATTATTATCATTATTATTATTATCGATATTACCATTTTTATTATATGATTTTTTTTTTATCAATATATTCAATATATCTTAGATCTAGTATTCTCATTATTGTCCTGCAATTGCGGCAGGCAACCAGTTCAGGGTGCCCGATGAGCGCTGGGATAGGCTCCAGCACCCCCCACGCCTCTTGTGAGGAGAAGCGGTACAGATGATGGATTGATGGATATTTTTATTATTATTAGTTGTAGGAGTAGAAGTGCTGCTATTATGCATTATTGTGAGCATTTCCCATTACTGCCTGTAGGCATTTATTCTTAACATTTTATGAAAAATAATTTATTTCTCATTGTAGTTTTGAGCAATTTTATTGATGGGGTACCTCACCTAGTGCCTAGCGACTTGGATAATGATATGATAATTATGGTGATTATATTTACTGTTTCCTTCCAGTGTCCAGCAGGCAGAGATGCCCCGAGGCCAAATGTTTGGAGAGTGTGGCCCCTCTGGTGAGCTCAGTGGATGAAAGCCCTGATCCCATTCCCACCACCATCAAGGGAACTGTCCCAACATGGATCAACGGGAGCTTCTTGAGGAACGGCCCGGGGAAGTTTGAATTTGGCCAAGACAGGTACTGTATAGCACACTACAGTACAATATGCTCATCATAACAATTAATGATTTGGGGAAAGCAGCATGTCAGTCTGTCTTGGATTTTATAAATATTGTGCAAGTGAACCAAATGCGGTTGGCGAATGGTGGGGATCATGGTGTTTTTCTATCACATCTGGCAAACAGAAAATATTTGCACAATAGAAACCTTTCAAGTGAAATAATGTGGTGGAAGAGTTCAGTTAGCAACTCAATGAAACATGCATGCACATGCACTTTATTTTGCATGATAAAAGTTGTTGATTTTTGCCCTCAAACCACACACTGCGGAACATTTTCTCAAACCAAACGGTCTTTCCCCCCTCCAGATACACCCACTGGTTTGACGGCATGGCCATGATGCACAGATTTCACATCAGTGAGGGCAAAGTGACGTATAGTAGCCGTTTCCTGAGAAGTGACTCGTACGCGCGCAACTCGGAGAAGAACCGCATTGTGGTGTCAGAGTTTGGAACGCTGGCTATGCCTGATCCCTGCAAGAACATCTTTGCGCGATTCTTCTCACGTTTTCAGGTTCCAAGTATGTGCAATTCAAATGCTGACTATATGCCCACTAAAGTGGAGGTCCGTTTAGTGAATCCAAATGGATTCCTGATATCACTGAATTATTATTACCAATGGAGCAGAAGTACAGGGGAAGTAAAATAGAAGAAAAAGTACATAAGTGGAAAAAAAAGTTTTTCAAGTTGTGCTTTATTTTTGCAGCCTTTACAAAAACATTTTATTAATTTTTCTTCCTAGTTTGATTTGGATTAGAATGTACAGCGTGTGTATAAGCTCCCCTCTGAATTTATTAAAACAGAGAGGCAGATTTGTGATGTTGTTTCAGGATTTCACCTTGGAGTCTTTAAATTGTTTGTTTTGGAGGGAAATTTCCCTTCAGTCTTATATTGAGCAGGTAAAATGCATGCGTCATAGGGTTTAAGTCTAGAAATCGGCTTGCAAGTCTAAATCATCCTTCACTTCTGAATACACTGCATTTTTCCATTATGAACAGAGGCTACAGACAATGCAAGTGTGAATTTTGTCAAGTACAAAGGAGACTATTACGTCAGCACAGAAACTAACTACATGAGGAGAATTGATCCTCAAACTCTGGACACAAAAGAAAAGGTAGCGAGACAATGCAGTTGAACTATGGTCTTCTGAACGTTACAGAAAATAAATTTGCACCAAAATGAATGATGCTTGCCAATGTCAGGTGGACTGGAGCCAGTACGTTGCAATCAATGCAGCCACAGCCCACCCACATTATGACCGCCAAGGAGCCACATACAACATGGGCAACTCTTACGGGAAAGGAGGTAACACCATGCACAACGCGCACTACAACAACATTTAAGCCAATCGACTTGGCCTAACATGATTACAGTTGCGTTTTGAGACAGGACATACAGTATACTTTACTGCATTATCTTTATTGAATTGTGAGATTGTCAATGAAGCAGGCTGGGCTAGAGGAAACTAGCGATAATAAAGGAGAGAGTGCGAATATTTAGAAAGGCTGTTGGCAATGGTTGCACCAAAATTTTAGCCTCACAAAAAAAGTCAAACAAGAGTAAATGTAGGCAGACACTCATTTTTAGGACAGAGAAAAAGTTTTGAAAAAAAAGGACAGAAGTGGGTTTTTGTCCACCCCTTGAATCGACCCTAACCGGGTCAAGTATCACATATATAGATTTCAAATATTTGCACTCGGAGCAGACTGAAATTTCGTAATGCTGTCGCGTGTGAAGAAGCAATTGAGAACCAATATAAGCATCTTAAGTTGCGTTAAATTTGAGCAAAGGGATGAATTGCAATATATACAGCCATCTCTACAGTGCAACCGCGGTTCAAGCGCATCTGAGAGTTTGCCTTGCGTGACAACAGCCGATTGATACTATAACTATTTCGGGTGTTCACGCTTGGGCTTGGGTTAGCAACATTTGGGGTGAGGATAATTGTCATATATTTATTTTTAGATTGTATGTGAATACGTGAACGTGCAAACTCCAAGCAGAAAGTCAAGAGATGCAATTTGAACCCAGATTTGCAGAAATGTGAGACTAACATTGTAAGAAGATTGTTAAATGACTAGCTTTCGGACCAAAACCAAGCATCATTATTTTTTAATGCTTCTTTTGTGCTGAATCTCATTATAGTGTGTGGATAGACCAAATTAAGTGGTCGGCGAGTGCCTCTTTGCACATCTTAGTTCCCTTTGTGTATTGACTGTATTTAATAATAATATTAATTATTCATATTATTACTTATTCATGTGTTTATTGTATTCGCTTGTATTAAATCCAATTTCATGTTCTAAATTCCCTGCCTTCTTTATTTCTATACCCGTTATGTTTTATTACACCTGCATTATGTTACTTATGCACACACATTGATGCGTATGTGCTCCTCCTCAGGTTTTTTCTACAACATCATCCGCGTGCCCCCACCCGAGGAGACGGGGGCGAGCGAGGACTGCGCAGACCTTTACGGTGCCAAAGTGATCTGCTCCATCCGAGCGAGTGAACCCAGAAAACCCTCCTACTATCACAGCTTCGGTGAGATGCAGCACGTCTCCAAAGGGATAAGTAGAAAGAATGCTTTCTATGGGAAGAGCTTAAGAGCCAGCCTGCTTTGACAGGCTTGAGCCTACACTTGATTTTTTTTTTTTTTCATACTGTTATTAATTACTCATTCAAATTCTAGTCTCACCCTGCTTCCCTTTGTCAATCACAGTGGCTTTGTATTGTGTTAAGTTCTCACCAGCTGTGTGTGTTTGATTGTCTCTCTTCATCCTAATTCCATATAATAGTCTTTATCCTGCACACTGGGTCTCTAAAATTCACGTGTTGAAAATTGCTGAAAAACACAAGCAGATTCTATCGGTTAAAGCAAAAAATAAGCAAGTTGGGAGGAGGACAAGCAGCTTGTGTGTGTTTCAAATGTAACATGAGATGGTAGCCCCCCTTTATTGCTTCAATCTTCATGTGTGTTTGCTTCTGGAGATACACAATGTAATTTTGTGCAGACCTCCATGCTATTCCTAGATGGCACCGAGTGTTTTTTTTGCCCAGATTGTAGCATTGCAAAGTGGTTCAAGGCACCCACTTGGTATAGATTAGCAGCAGAAGCAGTGGATCTGTTGATTCCCACATTCACTTGTTTATACACAAGCACATATTTTAGTCTCCAAATTCCCTTGATTGTGACACACAGCATCGCTTTGTATTGTTTTGCCAAAGAAGACTCATTTGCTTTACGCTAAAACAAAGAGATTGCACTGATATACAAAGTTCATGGTTTTTATTATTGATTTTAACAGTGCCAAACACAAATTGTTCCAGGATGTGCCCTTTTTTTAACATAATAGAAATTATATGTGCTATTTTCTGTGTCTCACTGTGCCTTCCAGCGGACTAAAGCCCTCCCTGGCGCGATTGACACTTATGTGACACAAAGTAGACTTTAATTCAGACCAGCTAGGAACAGGTCTAAATTGTGGCGCAGGTGATGTAATTCAATTCAAAAAGCGCCCCTTTCTAGCTGCACCTGTCGACCAAAATAGCAAAAGAAAGAAAATGCCGTCCATGTGCACATAGTTTGAGTGCAATTTCCGCGAGACTTGAGCTAGGTACATAAATGTGTCTTGGTGACTTTGAGTCTGATTACATCATGTAACCTCCAGCCATTAATCGGTTGCAGCTCCGCCCCCAGCCACAACCAAAACCTTTTTTTTTTTTTTGTAGTGCATTAACTGTATTGTATCTTAACTCAACTGAAGCTTAGCAGTGAATATATAGCAAAGAAGAAGCCCTTGTCATGTGATAGTGTTCTTCTGTAAGAAAAAAACGAACCTTTAGTACTACAAACATACAGTCATGAGATGATTAAAGAGAACGAATTCTCATGGTTTTTGACACCGTTTTTTTTTTCAATTCGCATCGGTAAGCCTCAGTAATAATAGCTATTCTTTGTAGAGGATAAAGAATATATGCGAGTCAGTATTGTTACATTGCCTGCCTTACACTACCACACCGTTTGTGGCCTAATATTCATTGCTTAAAGGTTTATAACAAAATGCTATTCTTTACACCTGTCTATGGTGTTTTGTATTGCTTGTTAGCATTAAGCTAAACAAACCTTCCTGAAACCTGTGGTTGTTTTAAATAAGCAACACCTCATTTTTCAAACTGTTTCTTTTGCTTTGTTTGTTTGCGCCTCCTACAGTCATGTCGGAGAACTACATAGTGTTTGTGGAGCAGCCCATCAAGTTGGATCTGCTCAAGTTCATGCTGTACCGTATCCAAGGAAAGAGTTTTCACAAAGTCATGACCTGGGAGCCCCGATGTGACACCATATTCCACCTGGTGAACCGGCACACTGGTAAAGTGAGTGAAATAATTGATTTGGAACTTCTGCACAAGTCCAAACAGTCTATGTTAGGGGTCTCCAACATGCTGTCCATAGCTTGCAGGTTGCCCCCAAGCACCACATTAGCAGTCCAATGGATAGTCAGTATTGGTGGCTAGTGAAAATGGGACTCTGTCATTTCCTCGGAACGTTGTAGAAGTGATCAGAATAAAATGTAAATGTCTGCGTGTGATGTGATACCTATAAACAGGAAAGTGAAGTGAAGTACCGTGCAGCTCCCATGTTCACATTGCATCAGATCAACGCCTTTGAAGACAACGGCCTGCTGGTTATGGACATGTGCTGCGGGGATGATGGTGAGGTCATCGGTGACTTTACCTTACAGAACCTCCGCAGAGGTCCAGGAGAAGAAATGGACAAGGTGAGTTTGTGTTTGTCAATGAGGAACATCTTCATTTTCAATTAATTCATGCACGTTCCCACCAGATTTCCTTCCAATTCAGCTCGTCTGCTGACTGATTTTATTTTCACCTACACTGGCCACCACATTCACACAATTACAGTCGCATAAATACCATGAATTTAGTTACTGAGCTTGTATTTTGAAGTAACGTACTAAGTGTACCGCATCATGCAAAGGAGCCATAATAGGTTACTACACAGTAATAGAACAATGTGATTTCTCCCAGCCAGTCAGCAAAGAAATATCATTACAAGAAAAAATATAAAATAATATATATTTTTCAAACGTCAAGATATTTGTTATTGCCCCTGTATTGGATGAAATGAGATTGTACGAGTGGAGCTAATATTGTGGCCACGTTTACAATATTCAAATATCCATCTAAATTGCATCTAGGAGCATTTAAGAGAATTGCTATTCAAGTTCACCGCATAATTGTATTTTTATTTCATTTCTTTGGGATAAAAAAAGAGTAAATTTGGAATAAGCGTCTAATAATTCCATTTCAATTTCGATTACTTAAAGTACAAATTGATTTGAAATCAAATCGATCATGACTACATTTGTGGTTCCAACACACATTTTCCAGTGATAAACTCACCGGGCTTCCACTCTTTTGTGCTTTCTTTTGTCAGTTTTACAACTCACTGTGCAGAAACCTGCCAAGGAGATACGTCCTGCCGTTAAATGTGGACAAATCAACCCCCCTGGACCAGAACCTCGTGACCTTGCATAACTATGAAGCCACGGCCAAAATGACCAAACCTGGAGAGGTGCCATACATCACTGAATAATGATGTCATTAACGCTATTGCACTCGACTTTACAGTTAAGGCGGAAGTCGAAATTGTAATCAATAGAGTCAATTACTACAACCTCTGAGTAATTTTATACTTTGATGAGGATTCGCTCTTTTCTGATAAGTTTTCCTGATAAGAGCCAGTCGAAATGTGAGGAAGAGAGTTGGACATTAAATTTGTATTAAAAACTAATGATTTAAATATCATTAGAATATGTTTTGTTGAAATAAAAAAACCTCATAAAAGGTGCCTTGTTCGATTGACAGGTGTCGTGTACTGAGGCTGAACAGTGACTGTGGAACATCGCATTGATCACGCGGTTAAATCCGTTTAAACAACTAAAAAAAAAAAAGTGCATTAATGTGTGTGAACTTTTGACCTAGGTTTACATGACCCACGAGGAACTTCACAGCGAGGAACTGCTGCAATACGGTGGCCTCGAGTTCCCTCAGATCAACTACGAGCGCCACAACGGACGACCTTACCGCTACTTTTACTCGTGTGGTTTTGGACACGTCTTCAGTGACTCCCTGCTCAAGATGGACGTGCACACCAAAGAGCTGAAGGTAAAAATACCGCCAACATTTTACTATTTTTGTGAGTAGAAAGAAAAGAACTGGGACCAGTTTTGGTTATTTTTGTTCCTATTGCAATTAGCTTGATTTGAACTTTGAATAACAGAACATCATTGCCTGATGGTCAGCCGCTCATAAAAACTTGTGACATGAAACTTGGACATGGAAAGCTTGAACGGGAGTTTTGTTTTTGGAGCAGAGTACATTTTAATGCCAATTTTCCTGTTTAGGTGTGGCGGTATCCTGGCTTGTTCCCGTCTGAGCCTGTCTTTGTTGCTTCGCCTGAGGCGACTGAGGAAGATGATGGAGTTGTGTTGTCAGTCATTATCACACCACGAGAAGTGAGTTCACATCTGTCGAAATAATGTAAACTGTGGGATTCCCCCCCCCCTCTGCCCAAACATCATTGTTTACAATCGAACTATACACGACACCAGAAATTTGACAGAGTAGTGCCTTGACTTAAGAATTCAATTTGTTACATGACCACACTCTTAACCTCCAAAAACTCACATCTCAAATCAATCCCAGTTAAAATGAATGGGGACACTGTTATTCCGTTAGAATCCCACATTGACTTCCTTTTGGTGGGCACCTTGGCTACCAGGGTGCTGTGCAATACAGCCATTCAGACACAAATTAAGAAGAGTTTCACAACTAGAGTAAGTGACTCATCAGGACACCCATTCTATAAGTTAGCCTGTCTATGGCATTTTGCATTGGCTTTTAGCTTATAGCGCCACATGAATTATCTTTCATTTAAACTCTTTGTTTCATGTTAACTTGGACAGTAAACTTTAACTGGACATGTCAATAAACAACTTGAGGATTTAAAAAAAACAAAAAAAAAAACAATGTTCACTGTCTGGCAAACTGCAGTTTGTGTGAGGTAAGTTTGCTGCCAGTATCAAGCATTCGAAGTCAAAGATGATAAAAATAAATAAATAAATAAATAAAATTATTCAACCGAGTGAAAAACAGCTTGATCATTAGTAACAGAAAGCATCATTTCACTTTTATACTTCCAATTCTGACTTCTGCCAGGGAAACACTAATATGTTCCTGTTTTGTTTCCAGGACAAAAGTACGTTCCTTCTTGTTTTGGATGCAAAGACCTTCACTGAACTGGGCAGAGCAGAGGTCCCTGTCAATATCCCATACGGGACCCACGGTGTGTTCAATCCCATGGCCTAGCAGTTCAACTGGCGACAGAAAGACTTGCCCGAAACATTGATGAACTGTTCAGCCGAGCCAGATGAAACAAGTGCTTGAATGCTGTTGATGGATTGCACTGATTTGAATATACGTGTAGATGTGGAAGAATGTTTTACGTGGCAATTATAACAATGACAATCTTTGGAAGCAAACCTGTCTCAAAGTGCATTTAACTACAACCCAAATGGAAGGATTTGAAGGACAAATCCTTTTCTGATTTGCGTTAAATAAATGCCAGCAGAAGACAATAAAATGAAATCTATTTCCTTCTTTTCTGTTTAAATCTGAAGTGTTTTCACATCATCGCGCCACTTGAAACACGACACTTCCAGCGCGAGCGGAGCATGCACTTAGCAGACATCAAAATGCATCGGAGCAAATTAAATTTCTGACAAAGTAATGTGATAGAAATGGACAGCGTGGAGAAATGCCTGGAAAACAAATGGATCCGTCTGGTCGATAGCCTCCCGAGAGTCTGCCAGAGGTCGCGTCACAAATTTGGTGCTGTTGAAATGAGCAAAACAACGTTGACATTCACTTAAACGGCGACGTGTCAGACCTGATGTGGCAACAAGAGCACTTTGATGTCGCAATAACAACAACAAAAACAACCGTAATCGGGAATGGCCAAGGCTAGTTGCAGCCTGGACTGAATATGAAGTAGCCTGTGGCAGTGCCTGTCACTCCACCTTCCTCACCATTGACTCCATCGGCTGCTTTCACCCTCATATTGATTTCGGCGGACTAGTTTCACCTGACTTGAGGCTCTGCACCTCACCCAGACACCAAAGACTCCCTCTAAATGTTACTTGACTCACTCGTCCAAAGCCTTCTGAGCAATGTGGCAACCGGAATTGCTTTGTCTTATCATTGAAAAAATGATTTTTCACTCGGCGCCGTTGTGAGTCACAAAGGCCTCATTCAGCCAGACCAAGAATGCAAACGGTAACGTCTCATGAATCCAATACTAACGCCCCATGAAACCCAAAGTGGCAAACAGGGCTTCATTTTTGTTCATCACAACTTTATTTCTACATTTTTTTTAAATGATCATGTATACGTCTAAAGAAAACACAATGTCCCATCACTGGTGAGCTATTTTTAGAACATGCCTGCTTTCTACTCTGTGGTGCTTGAATGCACCACGTTTGTGACCCTCAGTCGGAAAACCTCTCGACAATGAGGCAAAAATGCTTATCGCTTATGTTATTCTCTTTGAGGAAGGAAATGACCTGCTTACTAACAAACAGACACAAATACATGATAATCCACAATTGTCTTTTGGGTTTGTGGATTACTAAGTGGCACGGTACTTTTTAGGACACCGAACACAAATATATTTGCAGCACTTTTGTTTTTGCTCCCACTTTGCATTGGCAGAACTCAAAGATATTATAGACAAAGAGGCCTATTTCTCTCAGAATTGTTCTTCAATCTGTCAAAATCCTAAATTGTGCCTGAGGCTGCCCAATATAAAATATGTTGGCCTTGGGTAAAATCGCAGTTATGCAGAGGACTCACAGTCAGGGGTGTGCTGGCCACCAGGAATTTTGGCAAGATGTGTTGATTTTCCCGAATGGCCGGTCAAACCACATAACGGACGCCCGTCCGCCTCAGATTAACTTTCATAGCGTGACGTCCGCATTACCCCCGTCGTCTATTACGTTTTGGTTTGTGGCGTGCGGTGGTTACGTCACACCCCGACGCCTCCATCGATGATTACATGTGAATTTAAAGTAAACATGGTGACGCTGCATTTCGGTGTTGTGCAGTACGCAAATGGAATGAGATGTCATCAGAAGTCGTCTTTTTTTCTCCCATACCTTTGATCAAGGTAATCTAAACATTTTTATTATAATTATTATTATTATTTTTTTCAATAATTTTTAAAACCTATTTTTATTTTTTTACTTTTAAATATTTTCTGTTAATATATTTGGTCTTTGACTTGTAATGTATCTAAAGGATGTCAGTGTACGTACTATTAGTAATTTGGGTAACATGATTTTGTATTCTCTACCTTGCTTCTCAATGTCGTAAACTGTTTTCTTTGTAAATGTGAAGCACATTGAGTTGTCTTGTATATCAAATAAACTATATAAATAAAGCTGCCTTTCTGTGTCGAAATGGGCCCTCTAAAATCTCAAATAGGGTTAAAAAAAAAATCTGTATCGATTGGGATCACCATTATCTACCCTCCCCCACGTACACAAATTTACTAAAATATATCAGTAATACTTTTAGTTTTGACAAAATGTAGGCATTTGAAAAGCGTGTATTTCTAAAGTTGTTCAAATGTTTACTGATCCAAATTCAAATTGTTTGGCCTCGGTCTGCTCCCAGCTGAATGCCATTCTACTTTCAGACTGTGTCCGCACAGAGCCAAGCAGATGTCTCATCATTCTATGCTTTTTATTCACAACACAGGAAGGTCTGAGCGGCAATATATTGTTTCAATTAATGTAAGGCCACATCTAATATAGTGGGGAATTAACAACGGTTCTATGTTCTCTGCTGCCGACCACGGCTGTGTTTCCTAATAAGCATGCTGCACTAGTCTCCCAAGATACGCATTAATTAGCTCATAATTTCTAATCTAATCAGTCATGCTTAACCTCTCTCTGACAGTCTGCCTCTGAGTGTGAGTGTGCGCGCAACGTTCAGTTTATTAGTACACTGTGATGTGCGTGTCAGGAGCATCCAGGAGACCTTTGCCCTCAGTTAACCCTCAACTTAATTTTACTTTAGTAAAGAAAAAAAAACCTTATCAAGTGAGCCATGCACACATTTCATTTGAACTATGGGCGAAAAGAATCAATGGTCAATTTAATGTGTCCTCGATAAGTTGTGGATGAGATTGGCTGGCACACTAAAAAAAAATGCTTGGTAATTTTCTTAACCCACTTATTGGGTAGTTGCGGATTTTAAAAAGATTGGGTTACATTCATTATTTTTGAGCCAGCAGATTGGGTTCAAGATCGGATTTGGTAGTGCTGAAGAGTTGAAACTGCTCGCCATTTCTGACATGTATTGGAGTTGAAGTCGATTTAATATAAAAGTCTTAGGAAACGTCAGCAGTGAACATTTTTGACAAAGGGGTGGGGGTTCAAATCCCGGTCAGGGTGGATGGCTCACCCACGGCAAAAGTGTGGCTTGTGTCAGGAAGGGCATCGGGTGTAAAAAGTGTGCCACACATGTAAATGATTTGCTGTGGTGACCCCTGACAGGAGAAAGTTTTTTTTTTTAGAAAATGTTGGTATTAAAATAAATATTTTTTTACACCACAGCTGTACTGATAAGAAGGTAGCTCATCAGGATGGGTAGTTTTTCCCCACAGTTGGATGAAAATCTTAATCCAACATGCTGGGTCAAATCCTCAAACCAATTGTAGCATCAGATCGGTTGTTTTTTTTTTTTGGTCCTAGCTCTGGGTTAACTATTTATTAATTATTAACTATTTCACTCAATTTGGGTTAGCAGTCTTAAGAATGTATACTTTTACCCCAGCATGCATGCCACAACAAATGAACACGCATGAGGCGACTATTTGCATGCAAGCGTGTCTCTCCTGATTTGAAGCTGACGCTCATCTCGTCTGACACACAAGAAGTCTTAACTGTTGGCTCCATCATTATTTCCCCACAAAGGCATCATGATATGATCCATATTCAGCAGATTAGCCACACTTGTCAGAAGCATCATGGGCAGGCTCCCCCCGAGGCTGATGTGCTCTTTGTTCACACAAGCACGCACGCACACGCAGGTGGGCATTCGTCAGTGCTTCAGTCCGTCTGTGAGTTCTCATCAGTATTTCAGGACCGCCCATTCAGTCAGTCCAAACGGGTGTCGAGACGGGATTAGCTCATACTACGTCACACCTGACACGCAGCAAAAAAACCTAACAAAAAAAAAAAGCAGTGCATTCCTTCCAGTCACATACCTCAATGATGTGTCCCGTATTTTTTTATTTCACCATTTCATGTGTGATGTTTTTATTTCTTTTATTTTTCTTTATTATGCTGCGTGTCTGCTTGCGTAGCATCGGCGTGTAAAGTGGAAATTATGTTTTTGAGGCCTATTGGCTGCCGACGATGAGGGACGGACTGACAATGCCCACCTCTGCAAACACACAGTATTTATCATCACCGTCTCCAGCATCTGCTGACGTGCTGATTAGATACAATTCAGTGTGTGCTTATATTTACTATAAGATCATTTCCTCCACCACCACCCTTTCTCCCTCCCACACTAGGATATATGAGCATGGATGCATACGTGCAGATAGATAAGTGATCAACTCTCTGTGCTGCCCATGTAAAGAGATGCACAGGCATGTTTTACAGAGTCATACATTAGAGATCCAATGCAACAGCTGTATCAAAAAATCTGCCTTTCGAAAGAATCCCCTATTTATGTAAACCAGCATCTTTTAACATCCCCTCGTCCTGTATATGCTGGAACTTGTCGTTAAAATATATGCTGTATTCATTGCGAAATTCAATTAAGAGAAAATCTTGGGTTTGTAGTACGAGCAGTTAATCTGGGTATGAATAATTGGGGCCGTAACTGTGCAGTGTTCATAATGATTTGAACGCTATTTTTCCTTCAGTCACCAATTTTGTGTGGCACATTTAGGAAAAAATAAAATAAAATTCCACAAATGTGCGAACCATTAATTGCAAATGGGATTGCTCAATGCCCATGTATTTTTTCAACCCCCCCACAAAAAAAAAAATCTGTTCCGACACAGGCGAGCCTAAAATCCTGTGTGTTAAATGTGATAGTTTTCAGTTACAACGAATAAAAAGCTTACTTTTTAAATGTTTTGAAAGCGGAATGTTGGAAGACATCATTCTGATGCAATGCTTTTTTAATTACCCCTACAATAATGATATTTTTTAATGTACGCAACTTGAATGAATCTGTAACCTCTCTGTCACATCTGCCAACGAGATAATGATTCTGGTATTGTGTTTTAATTGTTCAAAACAAAAGAAGTATTCAGCTAAAACATGGCCAAATGAGCAAACTATTAGAAACAGATCTCAATATGATGCAGTACACTCCAAACTAACACATTACTAAACACTTTGTTCAATGAATACCTCGTTAAAACTGAGCATTGTTATCTTCATAAAAGGTTACAATTTTTCATCAGTGCAACTCGGGGGACCACTTAGGACCACGCATTTGCTAACCAGATGTATGACAAAAATGTTTTTTTTAGATCAGAGGACAAGCACTCTAGAAAATGGATCGATATAAATTTCCATCGAAGTACACAGTCTTTTGCTGGCTAATAAAACAGTCCTACTTCTGTTTACCATCTTCTCTTGGGCAACAGCTTGTCAGTGAGATTTTATGCTAAAAGAAAATACTTCAGCATTGGTAGAAGTTGCTTGAAGAGAGACATTTTTTGACAGAATTCAAAAAGTAGAGTAGATGATCTGCACAACTATAGTGCCAGTGCAGGGCACATGGCAGGATATAGCCTAGCATCGGCGTCATGTCAGACCCCCAAACTCTTGGGGGAGATGACAAAAATCTCAGTCCAACACAAGCCGAATGAAGAATTCGCTATTTGGAAGGCAGCCTGCGCCGACAGTCAAGCATCATTATATGAGTCAGCCGCCCGGCACTTTGTCATTGTCACCGTCTTTAAATGGAGACTTTTTGTTTTCAAGATTCTTAAAGATTTATGACATTCTCGCCAACCGTTTGAGCGATGATGTACAACAAAGTCATTTTGTTTAATGTGAAACCACTTTGAAAAATGGCACATTCCGTGGGCTTGACCGTTCCCTGAGCACAAATACAGTACAATGCCATGCATTGTGCCATAGCTTTAATCTCCCTTTCAGTCAAAGGAAACACAGATGCCATTGCCAGGATATTGCTAAAATGAGTGATGTCATTTGGCAAGGCCAACTTGGAATCCACTGGAACAAATCTCCTCCGAATCGCTTTGATTTCTTTCTGTCAATCCAAAATGAATTTAATGTGGAGAAAGTGGAAAGTGAACTATAGTCTTGGTGGACACAGCGACACGCTTCATTGGCACTGTCAGAGAAGTATTCACTCAACAATAAGTTTATTATTGTGGCATAGCGCTGCACTGCATCATACTGACAGTTGTTTCCAACGTACAGCATTTCGTACCATTCGTGGCGCTTCATAACGTGAATTAAATAAAAACAAACAAAACACTTGACATAATACAATATCAACAGAGTATGATACCCCACCTTCATATTAAAGTAATGACTGGTCTAATAAGTTGCGATATAAACGCTAAATTGAAAGACAAAAGGTTGTTAAATGTATTTCTGTAGTTTGCCACTTGCTTTTCAAGCAGCAAAAGAGGTCATCAAAATATGAGACACAACTCTGAGTAAAATAGCTTTAAAAATTTGGCCCTATTTTTCGCCTTTTAACGAGGTCATATTTTAAAAAACAGCTTTTAATCTGAAGTACTTCTTTAAAAAAATAAAATCCAAGAATCCCAACGTGCCAGTACGCCAACATTGGCAGGGCTGTGAGTACCCTTTATAGCTGCTTGCAGCTCTAGTTAGGACCCGAATGCCCACCGCTGCGAGGTCCATATTCTTTTTGTAGAATTTCTTTTTATTTATTTATTTTCTCCATGAATAATCTAACATGAAAACCGTAAACATGCACAGAAACTCACCAACCTTTGCACTCTTATCGAGTCAGATGACATCAATTTGTATTTTGTTGTCAGCGTAAACAATGACAATAAAATGGCTCTGGCTCCCCAAAGAGGGAAAATAATAAAAAACTAATCCCGGGAGTTTGATAAAAATTGGCAGGCACGTGGAGCACCCTGTCCATTACAGGCATAGTCTAGAACAGGGGTGGGCAAACTTTTGGATTGGCGGGCCAAAATTTGACAGAGGGGCCGGACCAGGAGCAGATGGACGGAGTGTTTCAGTAACCTCACCTCATCGGAGAAAAGAAAATACATTTAATTTTAAATGAAAGTGAACAAAAGCATTACAACAATATATATGTCCTTGAAAAACCACAGAATTTAGAAAATAAAACATTAACAAGGTTTATTCATTTAATTTTTTTCTAGTTCGGCGGGCCGGATTAAAACGTTTAACGGGCCGCATGTGGCCCCCGGGCCGTAGTTGGCCCACGGCTGGTATAGAACAAACAGGAAGTGAGCTATTAATGTTTCAATGTCCAATTTTGGGCCAAATTTGGACTTTAATAGGGGGTCATACTTTTGCACCCTTATCCTAGAGGATTCATCAGATTGACTTCTAACTTCTTAAATTACCATCTAAAGATCTGCAACAACACAAAGGGAAAAAATGTTGCGTTTTCGAAATACTGCATGACGGGGGCGGGGCATCAAAGTTTGCATTTAATATTTCCTCTGCCACAATGAAATAAATGGTAAATAACTCCCCTGCACATGCTCCAAAAAATTTTGTTTTTTTTTGTTTTTACATTTTAATGTACGGCACGGAGCCCGTTGAACGAATCCAAATGAAAATGTATATCTCCTCCGGGGGCAGCCTTTCAAGCCTCCTGCAGGTAACGGTAGAGAAAAGTCTCTCTTGCATTCCTCACGTTCTCCAATGAGGTCAGCTCCCCTCGCAGCGCGCTCTAGTGCAACCCCACCCCCTTCGCCCCCCTCCAATAAAACGCTTGCGATGCTTCCACACGCGCGCAGTCAGCGCTGCGTTCACGGCGAGGCGCACACTTCCTTGGCAGAGCTCAGTTCAGCACGGACTTTTCACTCCATGCGAGATACTAATTGCGTTGATGACAGACGCACAATTCCACGACGGAACAAAACAGTGCCGAGGAGGTTTAGAATGCTGAGAGATGAAGTCTCACTAGTTGGTTGCTGCGAGCGCGCACGGACCTTGACAAACGGCGTTCATGGATTGACTCAGTGACTGGCATTTGACCTTTTTCCCCCCTCCATTATTTTTTTCCCCCCATTTTTCAACAATCCTGGTCATATAGCAGATATAAATTTTAAACTGTGGATTATTATGGCATCGATGGGCCGGTAATTTGGAGTTGAATGAGGATACTGTTTCCCCCTCTTAAAACACGGATTAACCTTTGGAATAATCATTTAAAAAACGATTTAAAATAACCAAATTGGAAACCACATCCTTGCTCCAACATGAGGTCCTTCACTGTGTGGATTTGCGTGTGCAACATTCTTCTGCTTTTAGGTGAGAGGTGAAATGTGAAAAATCCATGTCTAAATAATACCATCATTGTGCTTCAGTGTAGCGTGCAGGGGTACACTTTTGATTATGTTAGAGTTTACCTAAAATGTTTAAAGGTGATTTGGAAAATTCTATTAAAGCACATGCATTAAAATAACCTGACATGCATACTAAAAAAATATAAGAAAACTGCCCATTTTGATGGCACATAAGTCACCACAGATGCATGAGCGGCCAATTGTTTCACAAAGCTGACATTTTAATTTTATTGAAGTGAATGCTAATTAAATTTGGTGTTATCAACACAAGCATCTAAAAATCACATAAATGCACGCTTCAACGTATTGTCCCTGTCGTACCTGATGAGATTGTCTCTTAATGGCAGTCGATTTATCAAGATCACCACAAGGGGTCGCTGTTGTCCTTCTACCTTTTCCCACTGCACGCAGGTGTCAGTGCGCTTAGATCTTGAGTCTTGTGTCATGTGTCATGCAAACGCACCTGAGCGTCTGGCCCTGGGATCCCATCTTTTTCCCTATAAGATACAGCGCAGCATTCTGGTGTGCCGTGTGATTGCTTGAGCAAACATTTAACAAGATGTTGTGCAGTGCGGAGCAGTTGGTGGCATGAAATAAAGCGCCGGGCAAACAAGTAACATTTCGATCATCTTGCATAAGATTGTGACAAAGACCTGTGATGCATAAAGACTCCAGTGGACCATGACATGTTTTTACAGTTTCGCTTACGCGCGACAAGACGTCTTGTCACAGGCCATCAAACCTTTTTTTGTATTGCTGCCATGTTCAACAAGTTGCTTCCAAAAAGTCCGAATAGAATAAAAGCCCTGAAGTTGCACACTACAAAAACACATAATTCCCAACCCGTTTTTGTGTCCTCGTAGATGAAACCGTTAGTTCCTGGGACAGCTCCTCGGCTTTGTCCGTGCTCTTGGCTGACGGGCACCCCGGGTCCGAAGTGGCCGGAACGCCATCGGAATGGGTGGACTGCATCCAAGCGAGTGACATGTGCAACCAGAACCCACACTGCAGCTCTCGGTACCGCGTGATGCGTCAGTGCCTGGTGGGCAAGGAGAAGGAAGCCATGCTGGACAACAACAGGGAGTGTCAAGCGGCCCTGGAGGTGCTGCTGGTCAGCCCGCTCTACGACTGCCGCTGCAAGAGGGGAATGAAGAAGGAGCTGCAGTGTCTTCAGAACTACTGGACCATCCACATGGGACTCACTGAAGGTAGGAGGCACATGGTTTCACTCGATATGTAGCTACCGTTTTCATGTAAAGTGATTAACCGTGGTTGAGCTAAGGCAAAAATCAACAACACCAAAACCCCCAAAAATGTAACAAAGGCAACATTTATTTGAACACAAATTGTTGGATAAATGTAAACAGGTGGAAACACAGATTTATTGTAGCTCCGGCCGTCTACTGGAAGAGCAATTAATTGTCCAGCCCGTCACTATACATCACTGGCAGATAGCTCAACAAAGAGACATTATCTGTAGTCGTATAAATCAATTCATCCCTCCATCTTCATTACTGAGCTTGAGTCGGAGCTATGTGACTGACTGTCTTATACGTCTTGTACATGGCACAATTACAAGTGCACTGCATTTGGGTTAGTTTGTTTTGCGCTTTGTAAACTGCAAACATTTTATTTGATTTAATTGAGTAGATGGTTTTTTAATTTTGCTTCGGATTTGAAAAAACAAAAAACAATGTACTGTTCATATTGTGTCACCTACAGGAGAAAAAGAAAATTCTGAACAGACCCGCAATATGAACATGGGCTAAACATTAACAACTTCTGTAGCGACAGACTTTTTCTGGAGAAGTAGGGTAGCATGAATGCAGAAAGATTTTTTTTATTTTTTTTTATGTCCACAATATATCGCTACCGTCTATTTAACTGTGTGCCCCCATCAGTAACAAGGAAGGTCCTCGGAACACTTTTGTCAAGGAGGAGGCAATATAAGATTATTGATTATGCTTCTTAGAAACACAATATTAGCAGTATGCTTTGCTAGACGCCTCCTGCCAATTTTTTCTGCCGGGGGGGTTTAGCTGTGATCACCCTCCCTCCGATGGATGCACCCTCGCCCCCCTACCCCTTTGCACGCCCCTGGATAGCATAGGTTAGTGGGAGACTAGTCTCTCTTCCGACATCCCCGACGTCTGCGTTGCGTCACAGTAATATATACTCAAATTTAATTGGGATTTGAACGACTCCTCCAAGTCAGTGTCTCGTAAACCTTTTACACAAAGTACCACCTAAAAAAAAAAAAACACTTGTCCAATTAAAATGTAATGCACAGACTGCAAGTCATAAATTTATAATAATAGAAGCTTTAAAAACAAACAGATCATAAAGATTAAAATTGTACGAAAAAAAAGAGTTAAATATAACTGAACTGCACTTTACGCATACCATAACAGACACTCAGTACTAGAAGGCCTTTAAAGGTTTTGAAGATGCACACCACACCCTGCTGATGCACGGTACCCTGGTGTCCTCTTAAGGAGATGCTTTGAGCCCTCGGATAAAAAATACATGCTGTTCCTGCTTGCTCCATCCTCTCCAAGGTAATGGAGTCATAATGGGATTGCATTAGGAGGCCCTGTTATGGTAGACTTATTGTTTTTCACCTAAAGTGTTCCATATTACCATGTAATTAGGTTACGCTTGTATAGCCCAACGGCCCTTATGTGTCCACTTACACGGCACATAAAATAGCACTCTTGTTGTAACTCTCAACTCTCTGGGTTTTACACCAAAACACTTTTAGAGGGTGAAAACTCCCATCACTTTGACTGCCATCCATCCTTCCGCATGTCAGTGGCCCCTGTGCTTTGTGTTAAGCGACTAAAATGACAGCCATGCGTCCTGTAGATGAGACTGAAGGAGGTTTGCCCTAAAGACGACTCGGTGCCCTTCTGGTGGACCACAGAGTCAGAGAGGCATTGCGGCCACGTAAGGAACGTGATGCATTCAGCTGTTGTGACAAGCAGGCTAATGGTGGGAATGTCTTTGAGGATTGTGGACTTTTGCGTGGTGATCCGTGAAGTGATTCCCCGGCTCGACGGCTCACAGCACCAGCTTCACTTCATCACACTGATGGCAGCAGAGGGTCCCTGTCATGAGTTCAAGGCAAAGCGAATGACGCGGATGCTCCCCGGGCATCGCGTCTCGCTATCTGCTTGACAATGTTCTCTTTGCTCTGTGGTTTTGTTCTTCCACTGACTTTTTTTTTTTTTTTTGGGTTGCTATTTGAATGCATCACACAAGTTGTTCAGCTCTCGCCACGTGTCCTTTGCAGAGGTCGCGTTTCATTCGCGAGTCTGCTCTTCAGCTGTGGCCTGTTTTTGGCCCCGTCGCCCTTGGAGATGAAGCTTCAGCACAATCCGAGCACTGTTTTAATCTAATCATCATCCATTGTGCACTCGAGTATGCTTTTATTAACAATCCAAGTACGATAACACACTTATCTGGACACTTGCTTGAAATTCACTCTCACAAAATCACTCAAAATGCAACATGGATTTTACCGTGATTAATAAGAATAGAAAAATACGATGCAAGCTGAAAGATTGCTGATGACATTTTTTTTGGGAGTCTGGATGTTGACTTGAGGCCAAACAATACACAAATTGACACTTTGGAACATTTATAAAATCATTGCTTGCATTCATACTGTTTTATTTTTTTCTTAGGGTGTCAACCTTTTTGACTAGGAGGAAAAAACAGAAACCGCTGATGCCGATCGACATATACATCTACAAATTGATAAAAGGGGACTTGGCTGCACTCTAATGAATGGATGAAGAAAATAAAAGGACAAAAAGATCCATATTTGTTTTCATAATTATCAAATTCATTGAAACTCGGGCACCAGTAAATATTCTAAAGTCAACATGAGAGAACGTTCTGTCTCAAAACCTGCAAGTTTGGTTTAATGAACTTGCCCATCTATGTACGTGAGTGCGAGAAAGCTTATTTATCTATATGCACTCAAAGGTTTAGCCTAGCACGGCGATTGCCCAATTATTAGGCTATGTAACACACTGTTTAAAAAAATAAAACAAGATAGTTGCCGCTGAAAAGTTTTGAGTGGCAAGTGACATTAAAGACTGAATTGCTTTAACAGCACGGCTCATTTGTTCTCGCAGCAGAAAAGATTATATTTCAAAGGCGCAAGTAACCTCATCATGAACATCTTTATTCTGTAGAGCAAAGTGACTTTACCATCTAAAGCATCAGAAAACTTAAAAGAATCTTGTAGATCAGTTCACAGCTCGACAGATATTCAAAATGACCTTGACAAAGTCTGCACCCTCAAACGCTACAATTTTCTGCAGCTGCGACTGTATTTGAAATGACCTTAAGATAACCTTAAGGCTCAACTGCGGTGTGACAGGAGAACGCACCATCATCAGGGAGCCTTTTCACTTCACTTTGACAAACAAACTTGCTTGTGCACCTTTGGAGTGGTTATCCTATGAAGTCGAGTTTTGACACCAGCGTTGGGATCAATCCATTGACTTGCATAAGAGGAATTTACCGTATTAGTTTCCGAGAATACATTGAATGTCGGATGCTTGTTGCTTTAACCCGTATAGTATATGAAGTGTGTCCGAAAGGTTTGTCACAGCAGATGTACCGCGGTACAGTATTTCAATCCAGATGATCAGCCAGCACATCTATAAAGAGATCATGTGGCATTTGGTTTGTGAGCAGAGGCAAGAATTGTGGGAAGACAACATATGGTTGCGCCACAAGGAAGTCTTTCAAAGAGGAATACTTGTCGTCGGCATTTTCGAAATGTACCTTTCGTGACACCGGTACTGGAATTTTTACCGTACGCCTCTGAGAAAATCCGTCTGTTTTTTATACCACGTCATGAAGGGTTTTGTGTTAGCAGGAGCCTTTCCCAGCTAACTTCTGGTAATAAGCGGGCACAGCCTGGACTGGTCACTTACCATTGCTAAGGAAGGCACACGTAGGCAAACAAGCATACACATTCATGTTCATACCTAAGGACGAATTAGAGTTGCCAATGAAGTTAACACGCTTTTGGAGGAAGGGAGGAAGCTGGAATACCTGGGTGCAGAACCGCAAGTATGAGTGGAGGTTTGCTGTCATGTGAAATTCTAAATGGGTGGCTGTCTCGACATGTGCCCTGTGATTGGCTGACAACCGTAAACAAAACATAGACAAAAATGCAAACGTGAATGTCATATTATATTATCACCATTTATTCAGAGTAATAAACAGGACAATTCCTCGGCCGGCCAACAGAAATTGCATGATTCCAATAGTTCCACAAACACCTCAGCTTATAAATGAAAAAAAAAAAAAGCAGTGTTTCCAACTATCAACATCACTTTTTTCCAAACACTGCATAACGTTGGATTTGAAATATCTTCCACGCTTGGCCTTTAAACTGTGATGGTAGTTGTGTAATATACTTTGACCACTGCTAACTCCAATAAAAAAAAGAAAAAACCTCAAGCCATCCTTTTATGATAATAATCATTGCTTATTAAAACAAATAACCAGCCTGACAAACCGCCCTAAAGTTGCAAAATGTGCTCGTAACGTCCGTTAGTAATAACACGCCAGCTCCATACACTCAAACTAGACAATAAACTAACATCGTATAGTCAATAAATGTAAGAAGGTACTTGTAAATAAAACATCTTATAATGGTTGGTTGCTAATAAGAAGAAAGGAGATCATGACACACAATTAAATCATATTTGAGACTTTTTGACTATTTGTACATGAACAAAGTTGACAAACTCAGTGAAATTAGCTACTCGGGCCATAACAAATGCCTTCATACGTATTGATTAAAGTACAATATATCTGTTCATAGCCGCTGGCTCTCTGCCTTAACGCGGTTCTAGCCAGACTTTTGTTACAAGTTGACTGTACATCCAAACATATATTTTGGGTTTTTCCTCAACTCTGTATTTGACTTCAGCAATTAGCAACTCCTCATTCGCCTCCTCGGTTAAAACGCTACTTGTTAGTGGGCTTGTTTATTTGTCACCATGGAGGAGACGGTCCGCATCACGCAGCTTGTCGTTGCTGCTGTGCATGTACTCGCATATAGTACAAATACATTTCGTACTGCTGCGGCACAAGATGGCTCGGCGCCTAGCATTCAAGCAGCGGCGACATAAATTACTTCTGGGACGACGAGCGACAGCGCAACGTTACTTTTTTTTTTTTTTTTTTTTACCAGTACGGAGCTGGTTAGTGTGACCTGCTTCATAAGTGTGGGGCACAAGAACAGTTTAGATAACTGCAGCTTTGACGATCTCAAAATCGCATCGTCTGAGATCATGATTTCGATCCCAAAACGATAAATCGTTCAGCCCTCGTTGGAATGCGAATTTATAAGCCGTCCGCAGTGGTCTGAATGGCAAACTATTAACAATCTGTTCCAACGGGAAATGGCAGCAAATACAACATTTCAATGCAACACTCATCAAAAAATAATGAGTGCTGTTGCTCCGAATGTACAAAGAAGTCATTATTAAAAATAAATAAATAAATCATACATGGGCTCAAGCTCCTATAGGGAGTCAGCCATGGTTCCCTTTCATTAGTGCCCTGGGCCTAGTGTGCATGTGGCCTTGCAGCCGTGCCGCAGAATAGAACATTCAAACGATCACTCGCACACCTCCGACATACATTATTTCCTCGGCTTAGCTGTGAAAGAGCTTTCATGAGAACCTTTCAGAGTGCCTTAATTAGCTGAGCCAGCTTCCTCTACAGAGAGAGAACAGACACTACTGCCACCCACATCCACCAACCCCAATCATCTACATGACAATTTAGCGGCAAATTGTTCTCAAGCAAATTAGCATCTACGTGCGAGCGCCGGAACTCCACAAACACACAGTTTGAGAAATTATGGGTCGTAAGAGCCGTCCCGAGCATTTGATTTGCTGTCCTGGATCGTACATGGAGAAAATTAATGACCAATTAATCGATTCCTTTTTTTTTTTTCCATCCTTGAACCACTTTAAACAGATATGGTTCTGCATGTTCTGGACGCCTGTTTCTCGGCCAGATTATTACTGACCCCAGTTTATTATTATTTTTTTTTAATATACGTATTCTTAAAACTACTGGTTTAAAAGTAAGACAAAATGGGTGAAACAAGATGGACCAAGCTCATGTTGGGGTATTTAGACCCAGTGCCCACCACAGTGGGCCAAGAGTTTGATCCGACAAAGGGTTTAAAAAGTAAAAACTACTCATTCTGAGAGTTAAAACTACCAAGAAATGACTTAAAATGTTATGAGTTTTAGACATTTTTTTTAAGAAGAAGTCACTTACGCCTGCCATTTACCAACTCAGCTATCACAAACATTTTCCAAAAATGTTATAAAAATGTACTTCCATATCAAAACTACAAAATGGTGATGACCAGAGTCAGCTTTTCAGCCGGCCCATGAAAATGTTGAATTGTCTTAAATCAACCATAACATGAATTTGCGATATATAATGAACCTACGCCTGTTGCTTTCTGTCGGCGTAAAAAGCAGGATGGATTGAGATCTTCAATAATCAATTTCTTTTCAGCAAAAAAAGAGGCTGTTCTTGAAATAGGGCTTCTTCCCTTACCCCTGTAACCATAAAGTGGCCAACAGTCGTATTACATCCAAAATAAACAACAAAATGTGAGTTATGACTGGAGCAAAAAAAAAAAAAATGCAAATTAGTGAAAGTACGAACCCGGAATCTGCAATGAAGGACGATTTACTGTATTTGAAAACTATAATTTTCAACCAAAGCATTACAATTCCAACGAGAGTGCCTTAGCTCAATGCTGACATAGATAATGAAACATTATAGGCAAGCTAATATAAATTAGCGTAGCTGTTATGGCAACTATAAACCTTAAATAACGGCTACTTTCATATGCTTGGAGGAGCAACACATCCGTTTATGTTTTTCATTTTTCATTGACAGACATGATTTGATACATAGCCACAGAACGTGCAATCTATGTTGAAATATAACCGTTAAACTTTCCAAACACCCTCGACTTTGACTGTCTCGCCACACAAAAGTCAAGTTGACTTTTTGGTTTATATTTGGCTTTTTCTTAAATGTCAACAGTGCAAGGTCACCCTCCGAGTAGGTCATTACATCACATTAATATCACAAGTTGTTGATGACGTGTGATATCATGTTAATATCACACGCGGCTGCTGCCGCCAGCTTATAAGGATGCCACGAGGCAGTGGCACTGATGGACCGAGAGAAAGAAAAAAATAATGAGGGAGAGGAACCGAAAAGATAGCGAGGGGGCGGGGGGGGGGATTAGAGGAAGGGAGGGGTTACAAAGGTACATAGTATTCCTGGGTGAAACCATCATTATTATGAGCAATGGGAGCAGTCAGTGGCCATTACCTTAGCCATCCACTGTCATAAGCAGAACATTTTTTCCAGGCTGCCCCTCATGTCAGGCGGATCAAGAGGGGAAGCAGCCTCTTGCATGCTGAATACGTCCTCCCACCTGCACCTCAAGCATCGCCCCCCCACCCCCAGGGCCAACACAGCTAGCTACTTCATCATCATAAGAAAGAACCTGCCGATAGCTTTTGGGACACGATCAATAAATTCTTTTATAGCATTTCTCTCTCGTCACGCCGCCTTTTTTCCGCTTTCGTCCCGAAATGTGAAGATCACATACACGCACCTCCCCTTGCCCTAAGGTGAAGTGGGCACGGTTCTGAGTTAGTGGCTGGAGGGGGAAGTGAGTGACAGGCCATCCTTCACTGTGGAAGGAGTCATGATGGGCGTATTAAGACTCAGTCCTCACAGCGCCACTAAATGAATGTGTGTTTCCCAAGTCAACTTCCAGACCCGCAGGCTATCATCACAGCACGGCTCGGAGTGTGTGTGTGTGTGCGCGTGTGTGTTGGTGGCAGGCTGCAGCCACTCGCTCAGCATCGTTAATTGAAATTGCCGCTTGTTGTCAGCGGAGGCCTCCCCTCTCCGCACGGAGGGGTTAAATTATTTTGTAAATACATTTTCAGACGGATTAATTATTTGGCTGCTTTTCCTGCGGGAAAGCGACGCAGCCATAAAGGAGCACTAATCATGTTTTACATGAAATATTGAAGTGGTCGATAGCAACATTTAAGCCGTTTTAGTTTTGTCACAAACCAAATTTGGTTTTGCTATAAAATGTAAATTGGGAGGCTGATATGATGAGACTGCAGAGCCGCTTTTAATGATCTGTCTGACCCACGGCGACGCAATAAAACGATTTATCCTTTTTTTTTTTTTTTTAACTGAATGTTTTCCGAAGGAAACCCATTTTCAATCACCAAGCGCCGGGCATATATAAAAATGGTGATTTCAGCTAAGTGACTGTGTAACTATTCGCATTACCATTACACATCGCCCAAGGAAATGTGATGGGGAAACGCTTCTATTCGCAGGTTGCCCGCCTGCACGCCACGCCGCCACATTGGGATATGTGACTTGAAATATTATCACGGGGTAATCCAATATTCTATTTGTCAGGTTTGAAATTGAGTTTAAAATGTCAATATCACTTCAAAAGCGGCGCTGCAAACCGAATTTATGCTCCCAGATGCGTTCGGGGGAGCGGAATTCAAAGAAAGAGGCACGTGTTTGCATCTCACGCAAATGTAATGAAGTTGACGTATTGCAGCTCTTCCTCCTCAAAAGCAATTAGACTCTGACAGCTCATTTTGTCAGCTTTTTGGGAGCTTTGACAGCAAAACTTTGTCACTTTTTGTTGCTGTTTTCTCTTCAAGTGTGCGCCACAAGCAGCTAGTCTTTTTGTGTCACACAGGGCGACTTCCATTATGCTGTAGTTGAACACTAGTGTCATTTTTACGATTGGGCAATGTTGTGACTTTTCCCCAACATTAGCCTGCAGAAAAAAACGAATGTGAAATCAATCAAACAGGAGCAAAAGAAGGGAGCGGTGAATGACAGTTATTAAAATTGACTTTGCTCGCAGCCATTAGGAGGTTGCCAAGAATGCCACGGAAAATCAAAAGGACAATCTCCATCACCTCGGGAGTTGAGCTTCATTGATAATGCATGCGCGAAGATGACTGATGTCGTGGCTCCGCGCAGGCCTGATGGTCTGTCATGCTCTGCGCTGGCAGAGAAAATGAAGGCAAATGGCGGCTTAATTACAGCAATAAATTGTTGCCCCGCAGCTAAAAACATCATATCACAAAACAGCTGGGAAGGCTTTTCCATTGCTTGATGATGACGATGACGCCTGATTGGCTGTGGGTCAAAGGGCAGTGATATTTGCACACGTGTGATTCTTTTGAGCTAGGCTACATGATAGAATTCAGTCCGTGTTTGTACTAAATATGCTTTTTGAATCCATTTCCGAAGGAATCTGTTGGGCTTAATTTGATCAAACGGCATTTTCCCTTTGATGAGAATTCCGTCAGCAAAATGCACCGTAATTAGTGGAAAATTGACATATTTTGGGATTATTTGAAAAAGCTCTTTAAGTGAGATAAATAATGTGCCTCGCAGCGTGGAAATGTTTGCCAAATCAAGCATTTGTGAGCATTATTTTTTTTTCCCCATTAAGGAAATCATGTAAATAGTGGTAATCCTTTCTTTTCACATATTTTACTGAAATACCCAATGGCCACCCCGCCCCTATCCTTCACGGTTCGGATATTTTCTTCCTCCGACACACCTGATTCAAATGATCAGCTCATCAGCAAGCTTTGCAAAAGACTGATAATGATCTGATCATTTGTATCAGGTGTATTGGAAGAGGCAAGGGTCACTCGAGGACTGGAGTTGGTGAGGGCACCACTGCCACCTACTGTAGTGGATGTGCAATTACACACTATTGTAGCATAGCAAAAATCAATATAATATTGGTATGTTAGCGAGACTTCTGCCGCGAGTACTTCACCGAACCAAGATAACCACAAGCAACCTTTGACTCATTTCGCCAATCGCATAGAGACAGGCAGTCACATGACCACACACTTAAATCTCAGCCGCCTCACAAATAAGCAACATTTTCAATGTGACAAGGAGACATGATGCATGGCAGAAACAATGGAGGAAGCGACAATTATTTGGATGACAACTTTTCATATTTATCCTGTCATATTCTAAAGAAAGACTACTCTTAGAGTAAAATGTTTGTCTAGTCTACGCACCTCTGGTGATTGCCTTCAATTGCAGCATGAGTGAACGCGGGCGACGGACAGAGGGCCTTTGTTCCAGATTGTTAGATGCAGTATAGAGTGTTCTGGATTTAATACAAGAAGCATATTGCCGCGCACACTAGGTATCGTTTATGCCTTTATGGAATATACAATAACGGTGTACACTGCTGACACGAAAGTAGTGGAATCATGGTAAACGTTTGCCCTGTGAGTGCGAATCTTTTGAAACGCTTCTGGAGAAGCACAACTTTAGAACGCAAGTGTAATTAAACACACTGTGGGATGTCGCCATGTCTCCAGCAAGCAGGCAGGCTGGCAGCAAGGCGGCCAACATACGCTTCTGAACACGCTCAGATGTATAATTTGATTAGCACGTACAAACAAAAAAGGAGAAAACAAGAAAAGTGCATACAGTCCAAACTTTCAGGATTAGAGGATTACATTTTGGCTTCCATTTCTTCCTCTCTGCGCACACACTTAGCGTTCACACACTGTGCTCAGCTGCCAGTGGCTCCATGAGAGCTCCTCTATCTTGTTATGATTGTCAATATTGATGGAAAGAGGGCAGAGAGCTTCAGACGAAGCAATGACTTTACAGACGTACACATGCCAAAGATTTGTTTTCTTTCCCCTCCGGACACACATTTGAAAATTCTCTTTTACAGCAAGCCGGTCTGTGCGTTTTCATTTACTTTTCATCAGATTTTTAATGGTTGTATTTGACTTTTACAAGTGTTTTTTTGTGAAATATCAACCCATGCCTGATGCCACCATTGCCTTCAATTCTGCCTGCTGATTTGTTGATTAGGCATTCTCACAGGTGGCGTACAAAAGTAAAATGCTGGAACATAAAACAAAAATATTCAGTATCAACTGATTGCTTCACTGATGTGCTGGCAAACCATCTTGTAGTCATCAAACGCACAAACCCATGCAGTAAAATAAACAGGAAGCTGTCAATTTGTGTTGAGGCAGCCATTTTCATAAAGTCAAAACTCAGTTTATTACACCAGACGGAAAATTAAACATTTAGGGCTGCATCTAAATAAATTTTTAAGAATTGGTTAATCCGTCTATTATTTTACAATTAATCAGATTTTAAATAAACATTTTTATTTTTCCATCCTGTAATTAAAAAACTGGACACCATTTCAAATTGGCAGTGCAGAAAAGTGCACAAAGTCTGCGTCATGAACATACCAGAGCTCTTCATGATTAAAAAAAAAATAAAGCAAAAGTTGAGCTCAAATTACAGCGGCATATACGGTCAGACAGAGCAAAACATACAAATGCATGCTTTAAAATGCCGGTTTAAGAAAAAAGTTTTTGTCATCCTGTCACCACGATGTCGGTCTCCTCAGTTTCAACTGCCACATCAAGATTTTAAGTTAATTACATGCTATATTTTCAGAATAACTGAATATTGTCACTTGTAACACTTCAAAATAAATACTTCAAACATTTTCGACCAGCCTGAACATAAATCTATCACAAACCAGCAGTGCTCACATCATCCAAATTCAGTCATTTTATCGGGTTAGAGACTCAAATATTTCACAAGAGCAGGCAGAGTCACTGTTAGCTGCACTACACACCAACGGAGCGGATAACTGACGTAATAATGGCGCAACACAAGAAATTAATCAAAAAATTAGTTGCCGACATTTTCAATGATCGATTTTCAGAGATTAGTTGTTGCACCGCTAAAAACAAATGTTCCCGTGACACTGATTGGGCACGAAATTTGTTACATACGAAAACACAAAATATAATGGAACCTATAGTGTAAAACAAACAGGAAGTATTCCACTGTTGTTTAATATAGCCAATTTTTGGTCAAGTTTGGACAGTTTTAGATCATTCTTTTAAAATATATGTCAAGTCAAAAGAAATGTAAATAAAGTTGACACACTGCCGAGAAAAGTGTTGTTCAGCGTGAAAAAAAAAAATCAAGCTATTTTCTCCGCTGTAAAACTCTGGAGGCTTGGCCACTAAATTCACAGCGACCACACCCCACTCAACTGTCAATCGATTTTATAGCTATATTGCTAAATGTTTGAAAAAGTCGAGCAGATTAAAGTCCCGGGTTGCTGGAATTTATTCCACTGAGCCATTACAGGGCTTTCTATGCCATGAAGAGAGATGCTAGCCTTCAGTTAGCTCTTAAGCTAACCGGGGAGACTTTTGACCGACGGGCGGGCAGCGGGCTCGCCCGCAGTGCCACTTCCTTGCGTGGTGTTGTGACCCTTTGCGGGTCTAAATAACGTCAACCATTTGCCGGTTAATTTCCCCGTTCATTACTGTTCCGAGCTATCAGGAATCCAATGCAAAACTTCTATTGCTCACTGGTGTGTCTGGTTCGCAGACTCACTGAATGGTTGTGAATGTTAAATGTGGGATTAGGAATGACACAGAGGACACAGGAGGCTGTTCGCGTGCTAATTAGATTCTTTGAATTCTTGTTTTTTTGTTCTTTTCTAAAGAGCATCTCTCTTATAAGTATATATATATATATATATATATATATATAAAAGAAAATGTGCCGCCACTTATATTGCACACCTACATCAAACCATGAGGTTAAAAAACAAAGGCACATGGCCATGAATATATAAATGCATTATTTTGTTCTAAATAAAAACATTCATATACTGCAATAACCTTTTGGTCAGACATGCTAAATCTTCAGTGGGAATTCAAGGAGAAATGTCCCTTCATAAAGACTTGCAAGTCGCTTCAATAAAGTGCAGTAAACATTTGTGTCCTTTCAGACGGAGATATGGACGACTCGTCCCCATATGAACCTGTAGCACCCGGCCGGCACCAGGATGCGTTCCGCTTGGCCTCCATCTCCTCAGGTAACTGCCCTTGGACACTAACTGACCCCTAATAGGAATTTTGAATATTTGTAGGGTATCAAACACACCATTTAGTCTCAAAATGTGGTACAAGGGATCCCTCTAGTGGAATGCAAAAGAATCACTGAATTAAATGTGAACTAACCATACGGTTTCAGAGTTGATGGTTAGTTGCAGGGTATGTCCATGTGTGTCCGTTTTTATCCACATTTCTTAAATACGCTTCATTTATATTTAACTTTGAATACATTTTCATTGAATCCTTTGTTTATATCATTTATTGAAGAATTATTTTTACAGAACTCAAATGCACTGCAATTTTATAGAATTCTTCTGAAAGTACAGTTTATTTTATGTAGTCGAGATATGACATTGGTGTCAAAGATATAACATTCCTTTGCTACAAATTCATCTATGAATGGCTTTATGGTCCGTGCTATTGGTTCCAACCGCAGTTCTGATAAGTTGCTTTTGTGCATGTAAATTCCTTTGCGATGAAAATGTGGGTCAAAGGGTCTGTGAGGTGAGCCATTTTGTTGTTTGCAGTTTATGTTGCTGGTTTCTCTTGCGGTATGTGACGTAATCTAGAGAGAGAGCAAGGACACATTGTATTGATTCCGCCTTCTGTTTGATTTCCTCTTTTCTAATTAAACAGCTTGGGCTCAGCAGGCGCCATAGAGCTAATGATTTAATTTACCAGTTATTACCATCACGGTGCCACTAATCAATGCAGATCTTACTTTCGAACAAAGCCGCATGGGTTGATGCTGCTGTTCAATAGGTTGAGTGATGTCTGCCAACTGCAGTCCAACAAGCTACAGATGTACACATCCAGTGGTTCTCTTTCATCCACTTTTGTCAAGATTACCAGAGGATGTTCTTTCACTTTTATACCCCTGTTGTTTTTTTGCCAAAAGCAATCTAGAAACACTAAAGACAGCATATTTTTTCCTTGCTTGTTTCTCGCTTTGTAGGGATGTACCACAAAGGCACGCTTTTTACATAATCCCCTTAGCTTGGAATCAGCGGTGCATCACTTGGTCTCGCATTAAATGTTTGCATGACAAAATGAAGGAAGAAAGATGATTGGAACAGCTATAGGACAGCAGGCATTGATTATGTTGGAATTAGGGGAAATGAAGGGAACAGATTGTCTTTCAAGTTTTATAATTTGGCGAATCGTCATCATAAAAGTTTCACAAAAACTTGGAGGTCGAAGAATCGTCATGCAAATTTCAGACTGAAGCAGTTACTCTCTAAGTATGGCTCCCTCTACTGGTATGTGAAAGAATGGCTCCCTCTACTGGTATGTGAAAGAATCACTGAATTAAACGGTCAAACTGTGCAAATTTTCAGTGGATTCAACTTTAATTTAAACAAGTACAGTACATTTCAAAATTACTTACATGTGTATTAACTTAAAATACCAAACATTTGCATTTAATCGTTTAGAACAGTTCGTTTTCAAATGTTTTTTCAGGTATAAACTTTCACGCGGTATACATTTTTATTGAATCGTTATTTTTGTAACTTTTTTATGTGCTGGACTTAAGCACATTGTTGATATTCAAACACTGCATAATGTTATAGTGGCATTATGGTGGTATATTTAATACAATTAAATATACTTTGGAAAAAAGCTCTAACTGATTTTCGAGGAACATACTAGGCTAGAATGCTACTGTATTTTGATTTTGGTCATGGTTGTGAAACTTGTAGTATTTTTGGGAGGCGGTACTATTGATTTTTGAGGACTACTGTGCTCGACGATTAACACCCCAGGAGTGTTATTTTTTTAATTTTTGTGTTAAGTTTTTTTTTTTTTGGGGGGGGGGGCATCTCATGCCACTACATAAAGGTACCAGTGAAAAGCGTGATGATCCGATGATAACAGCGAGTGAACTTTGTTGTGCTTGACTCGACATATCAACACAGTTAATGTGACGTCTGTGAGTCTTGGCGTGGGAATGGAGAGCCTCAAATTGGCCCTATCTATAGCTATGAAGAGCAGCTAATGTGCATGGCAAAATCTTAAGAAGAGTCAATGTGGAAAGCAAAGCAGCTTTACTCATCATCTAGAATACAGTATATTATTTATCCTGCTCATGTAAAAATAGAGAAATATATTTCAATTTTATTTTATTTATTTCTTTATTTTTGTTATCAAGGAAAGTAATGCTGCAATTACAGTGAATGGTGGGTGGGCAATCAAGCGCCCTTCAATGGACTGGCCTCAAAGTCAATCTAATTTATCTATGATTATTTTATCTGGTTAAATAAGTTCTTCTATTTTGGCTGCAGGAAAAAAAATATAAAAATTCAGATTAAAAAAAAAAAAAAGATCAGAACTTGTACTGGGTCCTAAAATGGATTGTTCTGACTTTGGTGGTTATAATTATACTATTTGGTGTGTACACTTTCCCGCGTGATAATTCCTGTAGGGCTTTTAGACTTTATGAATGAAAAAAAAAAACAAGTTCTGAGAGTGTCTACAGAGATATGATGTCATCTGCCCTAATCAAAATAGAAGTTGCAACATGTCAATCACAGCCATATGTGTGTTAATCACATGTCAATTTCTCGCCCCATCACTCACAAAGCGTATGCTGCAGTGTACTTGGTTGATTAAGATGTAAGAGGGGAGTCATTAACCCAGCCATTTTGATTCAACTGTTTTCCTTCATTTTCCCGAAGGTGAAATATCGCATTTGCTCGCAGGAATTTGTTACGCTGCCAGCTTAGCTCATTATTTATCATTTCTGATCTCACAGAGTAATTGAATGGGGGCCTGAAAGAAATCCACAGGAAAACAGATATTCAATTATATGTTTGACATTGTTCTTTAGGATTGTGTTGATAAACACTGCATTTGTATGTGAAACCCTGAAAATACACGATCCTGTCAGGTGTTTTGAATGTTTGGGGTGTATCGACGGTGGATATTACTTGCATCACCGGTAAGATGATGCCGTAGCAGGACTGCTTTGGCTACCTTATGTAACTTTTATGTTAGCAAAAAGCTAATTAGAAACAGTTCTCCTTTGTTACAATTATACAAAAAATATTTCTGAAATCCTAACTTAAAAGATCACGGCAAAATGACCGGTTTCTCTGATTCTATGTTTGACTAAAATGAATATTTATGTTTTATTCTATCAACTAGTTGGCTGCAAGAATTTTCAAAGCTGTTTTGAAAGCAATGCTGCAGGTACTACTTAGAATCTGCTCTTCTTAGACCTGTCCTACTCTTCGATCGTCACCACTTATTTTCACATGCAGTCAGACAATGAGGCAATGAGTCACTTGAAGCTGCAGGGTGCGTCTCCCGAACAAGAACACTAGTCACCCTCAATGACTTCATCTGCATTAGCTGCAACATGCCCACGGATGACTTCATCACAAGCCTAGAATGATTGCAGCTGACCGTTTACTGGATGTGTGGACTGACAAATGCATCCTTGTTGAGACCTTGGCTGTGTTCCGCATCACTCCAAATCAACTACTCTATAGTGTGTGTTCCCAAGCTTTATGAAGCCAAAGGCACCCAATTTACATAACAAAAACCTCATGGGACGCCATCAAACAAAAAATGTCACAAAAAGTAGCAAGACTGAAATAATGATCTTGACGGGAAGCCATAACTTGCTCGTATGTATGAAATGCATAAAGGTGGATACGCTGGTTCGTGGTAGCATCTACCATCAAATGGAAGAATATTTAATTGTTCGACTTGTGTTCTTATTTACTCCGCTCATTAACTAGTCACTATAATCCACTAAATTCTGATAGTGATAAGGGAATAGGCATTGAGTGAATGATTCCAAAAACAGCTCTAATTCAAGCCAGGGGGGGTAGTCAGAAATGTTTGAGTGGGGTGACAGTGGTGACCTCAGTGAGAATTGCCAGGGGTGGCCGTGCGGGCTTCACTTTTTATCATAGCAGCCAAAGTCAGGATATCATGAAATAAACAATGCCCGTCACGCTCATAAGAAAGCTGGAACAAGACTAAGGGGGAAAAAAGCAACGTTTTACTACATAATGCCATTTTCTTTGCTTTTGTGTACCATCTCCTTGTCGACATCGATCTCATGCACTGATTTTGCATACTACAATCAAAGGCTCATTCATTTAAAATCATACATAAAAAAAAGCACATTGACACAAAAGCCTCTTCAGTCTTCACAATTCTAAATGTTGCTTTTTACTCCAGTTTGTTTCGGCATTAGTATATGTGTGTGTGGGTGTGTGTGTGTGTGTCTTCCAATTTTATTTTACATTACCCTTAAAAATAAATGGCTTACAGATTATTTGCTTTTGAAAAGAAAATGTGGCTTAATGAATATTGTTATTTTAAAAACGTTGAAAATACCCATTGAAACTTTTCCATCAGTCTTTTCATTGCATTTTTGACTAAGCGTTACGCAGATCTGTCATGTTGGTTTTTAATGCAGTGGTGTCTTAAGATAAAAATGATTTATTGATAGTTCAAGATAAGAGCTCTTGAATGATTTTTATTTTGTTCTGACTTGAAAGCAGACATTTGAAATGTGAGCACAACATGGTGGCATAACTCACTTCGCAACAAGCTGCAGTTTTTCAGACAGTGAACATTTCTCATTTCTTCCCCAAAAAATTTGTCGTTTTTTTTTTTTTTTTTGCCACTTCCAGTTCAAGTTTACTGTCAAACTTAACATTGAACAAAGACAATTACGACGTCCGCTATTGTGTACGTGTAGTCGACCATAATGACAAGTTTAAATTTTGAACATAACGTGAATCACCTCCAAGTTCTTTCAACACTGCATACCTCAACCCAAATTTGCAATGGAAGTACAAACCCATAACAGCGTCAAGAAAGGAGCCACTCAGTTTATTTTACTAAACACGGACTGATCACCTTGGATTATGAACATAATTACGTCTGAGGCACAGAATTGAAATCAGCTAAGTTTGCCACGAAACCTTTGAATCCCGAAGATATAAATATATAAATATCGAAATTGAATGCAAGGCTTTAAGAACATGATCTTTGTGCGATGGTCGTTATACTTTCATATCCTCGCTGAGAGACACAAAGAGGAGACCGGCGGCGCCTGCTGTGAACTTGGAAGTCTGCTTGAACTGTGTACCACATAACTACAATTAGTTGCTCGTGATGTTCTTTTATGAAATAGCAATTTTTTTGCTTGCTCTTGAAAAAACAAAAATAATAATTGGAGAAATCTTAAAATTCAATCTTTTTTTTTGGACTATGTGAAGGAGAAACGCATTTAGCATTTAATTGCATGGCTAAATACTCGAATGCTGTTGCACGAAACAAATCTAGGGCTTTATCAATAATCATATACCTAAAAAAATAAAGAAACCACTTAATAAGCAAAGGAAAACTAAGAGAACTTTTGAAATCAAGGGACCAGTTCTGCTTGCTGCGCTAGTTTCCCAATCATACAGACATTTACCAAAAATGACAAAACCTTTGTTTTGTATTTGCATCTCAATGAAGACTTGTTGGCATAAACAGTTCTGCAGTGGTCTCTTATTTTTTATTTTCAGAGCTGCATTCTTTATCAAGCTCGTTTCTCTTATTACACTGGGGAGCCATTGGAGATAGCCTGCTGAGAGATGATCAGCAAATGTTGTTTACTCGGACCCAAACGTGACAAAAAATTCCTTGTTGTCGACCGTCTGTTTCGTCTGCCATTGCCACTCACACACGTTGAGAATTTAAACGAGAAAGTGTCCCTTTCGTCTTGCGTAATTGATGCAAAGTGTGTCTGCTACAAGACTGCAGGGTGGTTTTTGCTATGTCATGCGCACATTAATGCACGGATTCATTGACAAGTTAAAGACATTTTCAACAGAGTTACAGGCATTACAATCAGTCGGAACCAAGTCATTATATGTTAATTAATCAGTGCCTCATCATTTGAACCACAAGCTGGGTCTGAAGCAATCACTTTCCCGTTACTTCCACTCTATTTGATATTTCACTAAATACATTTAATTGCTAATTAAGCCAAGTTGATCTGTTGTCGTTTGGCATCCTGACTTCACAAAAAATTAACTAATGAACGCAACATTCCATTCAGTGCCACTGTTTTTATTTTTTTTATTTTGTGGTTTTCTTGACCTAAATGAATGCTCGTTCTTTTTTGAGCGCCGTTTGACTTGATGAAGCCGGACACCAGTGGGCACTATTTTGCATGAGCACGACACGAAGCACAGCAACTACGCAGACGGCCTAATTATTTTTGTCTATCTGAAGTATATGTGCAAGGCCAACCCTTATTAAAAAAAAAAAGAAAAAAGATATGCCTTATTGCATTGTACATTTTGCATGTCTTTCACACGCGCTGATATGACAATTCTTACAGAATTTTGTTGTATTTATTTATTGCGTTGGTTGCTGTTATCAGTAAAAAGCACATTTATTTCAGGCTTCCAATACATATATTTCTAATATCAACCTACTACTACTACTTTTTCGCCCACGCTATGGAAAAAAACAAAACTTTATCGCAATTTTGAATTGCCCGGTTAATATATCTGGTTCAAAATTGACTGATTGGAAAAAAAAATCTGCATTTTTTTTCTTTTTCGATAAGGTCGCAGATTTTCCATTGCAACAAGTTCATATATGTGCGTGGCTCAATTGCCTGGTGTGTGGGTGTGAGCGACCAACTTATTTTTTTTCCCACGTTCACTCGGTTGCGTTTGGCCGTGTCACTCAGTGTGGCGCAGCAAGTGAAGCGAACTTCAAAGGGTTGACTTTTCAGCCACCTCGTATAGAATAGCCATGGTTTTCATGATTTTGAAATGCAGTTCAGAGGGACTTCACATTATTTTGGAGTGCATCAAGCATCAAGAGCTCTCGCTGTTCATGTTGTTAAATTCAAATTCAAATGTAATGTAGGCTTTATATTCCGTAATTGTACAATCTACGACAACATGGTGAAAGATGTTGGTTCTGGCTGAGTGGGGAATGATCCAAAAATATTTTTACATCCTTGCATTCGTTTTCCAGAGTGAGCTTATCTTCATTAGGGTCGCAGGTGAGCTGGAGCACATCCCAGGCTGAGTGCACCCTGGATTGGTTGCCCGCCAAGTAAAATAGCAACTCGTTGTTGGACGGAAGCCCTTAAGCAAGGTCCCTTACTCTATCGCACCCCGTTCAATCTCTTTGTATGGCCACAAACGTGAGATTTTGTTCAAGGTGTGTTGTGCAACACAAATATACTGCAGAGTTTGATTTAAATTTTGCTTTGGGGAATGTAACAAGAATAATAAGTAAAAAAGAGACTAACATTTCACAGCTCCGGTCAATTTAGAGTCTTTAATTAACCTTCCCGAACAAAGCGCTCACGTTTCCGTATTTTTATACTATATGGCGCAGTCTCAATGAACAGGTCGATTTTGGGAAATTTCCATTTATAAGGTGCATTCATGCACATTCAGGGAAACAATCCAGTACAGCAAATAAATTGAACTTAACTAGGTTCTAGTCAGCCATAGTAGCGATTTTAAGATTCTGATTCTGGTCTTTAAATCATGCAATGTTTTGGGTACTGACTGCTTAAAGCAAACGTGAGTTGAATATAAAACCAGTAGAGCTGCAAACTAGGGGTCTAGAATTAAAGCCCAGATTTTAAAGTAAAAAAGGTGAAGCGGCATTTAGTTGTTTTGCTGCACGCAATAGTATGAATGCTTTTTCGTCGCCTTGCCTAGCCAAGATTCCAATTCCAAACCTCAGAACTGCGAGGCAGCTGTAATAAGCACTCAATCTACTGTACAGCCAAACTGCTATACATTGATGTTATATGGTACAATGATCTTACCCATTTTCACGCACCTCCGTCCTTTTCATGAGACAACGCCGGAGCGATCAAACTGACAGGTCTTTTATCAACAGTTTTATAAGCTCTTTGTGCAGCGCCTTGAAAACTGCTGCCCCTCAACACATTAAAAGCATGGCGTTGAATTTTACAGCGAAAAGTAAAACATGCACTAAAAGCTTAATGTGTCTCTATTCAGCGACCAGCAACGGAGCAAGTGTGCGCGAGTGATTGTGGGAAAGAAATGTGACAACTTAATCTCCCCATCATCATTTCATCGGCACGAGTATCACCCAATTGATGACCACTCTTATGACGGATGCCAAGGATGTTATAACAAATTAGGGGGTGGATGAAATGTCTTTGACAGCAAAACAATGCAGAAGAGTGGCTGTGTTATATTATTTCCTGTGGTGGACAATGAGCCAACGTTACTCTATATGTCCAACTTCGTACTGTAAAGTGCCGTCTGTGAAGCATATTGTACCTACAGCGAACATCCATTTCATTTTCTGTACTGCTTATGGCCGACTTTGGGCGAAACGTGGGGTACGCAACGAGAGAGTTCAATGAAATTATTTTTTTTTTAGAATGTGGGGAGGAAGCCAGGCAGAAAAATCAATGCAAAGATGGGAAGAACATACGAGGAGGCCCCGAACTGATTGGAACCCAGAACCTCTTGACTGTGGCATATGTGCCAACCACAACTCCAAATAGTTCTGCCACCAAAACACTGCCTTTGAAATAATAACAGCGCTCATTTTTGATTGGCACAGACTGCCTGAGAGGTATTAATTCATATATTTCATGCATGAGTGCATTGAGCCCTCCAAAGCGGAATGCCCCAAAAGTTGAATTTTATTTCTTTTAGCATTCAATCAAAACTTTTTCAAACAATCAGAATATGAGACTTCAGCTGAGCTTCTGAAGGTTTAATTCCAGTGTTGTTAGTAGGTGATGTCAAAAAAATGTGAGTGGAATTACATCACCATCGCATACAGAAAAATGTCCAAATTCTGCGTCAATGATTCTAAAGCTAAGCCATGTTCAATTTGAGCAATCCCCGCTATGGAGTACTTCAGGGGCCGTGCATTTCACACGTAGATCTTCAGTGAATTCTTAATTCGTCCAATTTGAATAAATACCCCTCCTAATACCAACATTTATGACACCACTACTGGAGAAATATTATTGAGACACACACTTACACACAACTTAGTGTTGGACCACCTCGGCTCATGAGAGAGCTTCTCTTGAAAGATCCGTCTTGAAAATGGCCTTGCAAGTATAACTGCAATCAAATCCGCACTTTTACCTCCTTTGACCATTGTGGGTTGAAAAAGCAATGAATGAATTAATGAATTAATTAATTAATAAATATAAATATATAAATTAATAAATATATATAAATAAATAAATTAATAAATAAATATATAAATTAATATATATATATATATATTAATAAATAAATATATATATATATATATATATTCATGATTTCTGGATTTTTGGTTAAGTTAGGCCAGCAGAGAAGGCCTAGACCGCCCACCACTGTAAACTTTATTGTGTGTGCGTGTTTGTGTGTGTGCACTTTTAATACATAGTAATAAAAATATTTTACTATAGTGTAAATCAAATCCGAGTATTAGCTTTGTAAAACATTGACACGGCTTTCGCCAGTGTGTACATTTTGGTTGAATTGTAGACTTCATGCAGGAAAAAAAAGAACGAAAAACATGTATTTACCTCTTATACAGGTTACAGTATATATCTATATGTCCTTCCCTTCCAGAAAATTGGAAAATGGGCCACTCATCAAATTCTGAACCGCAAAAGAGGAGACAGGGTCATGCCCAATACTGTACATATTTTCTTCATTTCCTGAATGCCACATGTAGACACAGTCAAAAAGATGAAGCGCAGGAGTGCAATAGGAAGGAACATTTATCTTATTTACGGTCCCACACGTGGCGTTGGCAGACAGCGTCTCGCCCCACCGAGTTTAGTTACCTCTGAAGATGAATCATCTCTGCTTTCTTCTGCAGCGCTCCTTGTTCTTTGATGCGTTCATATCATTTTGTGGTTTTGCAATAAAGGCTACATATCATAACATCACATCTGCCTCGATAAGTTTGGTTGGTTAGTTTGCAGGTGGAGTTGCACTGCAGGTGTGGACTACAAACTCAGTACCAGTGAGACATCCAAACATCCAAACCATTTATCCTCAAGCCTTCAATGTATTAACAAAAACAAACAAAAAAAAAAAACGCGTTGACCCACTCAGCTCCTCTAAACTGGGATATCTGAACACTATCATTCATACCGTTTTTTAAGATCTTGAATATGTGAGACGCCACACAAACAAACAAAAAAAAAAAAGTGTGCTTCCTGCTCTTCCTCTGTTTGGCAGAACAAGTAATGGATGTAGCAAGGCCAAGTCTCGCTTTCAGTGTTGTAACTGCTTCGATGTTGGTGCTTGTTGTTTCAAACTACTTGGATGATGAATTAAGTTCTTTTTAGCACACAATTCTCTCAGTGTATTATTGGATGAGTATTGTGGCCGCACTTCATTTTGGTCTGCACATTGCGTTCCTTGCTGTTACTCATGTGGTCCCGCTCCCGCTGGTGAGAATCTTTTAAGACTAGCAAAGCCTTGACATAGCTGAAGCTAGCAAAGCTAATTTTTGTTTGCTTTTTTTCTATTATCCACAACCAGATTAGGTTGTACTCTGTGAGAGAGATTTTGTCGCTCCAAAGAGCGTTAAAGTCTGACGTTGACAATGGAGGTGGAAGTTCACAGTTTGTTGTAAATTGACCTGACAAAAACACATAATTAGCGATTAGTCGAGGTTAAGCATTAAAATCGTTGATAGTGAGTAGCAAACTTGCCTCGGCCATAATCTGTTCAACTCCTACGCCACAACAGAGGATAACTGCGCAGGACAATCAATACGAAATTTTACATTTGATGCGTGACACGGCCATGCAACTACTGTAATTACACTCGCAATTAAACTTGTTTTCCATCGTCAACGCTTGACTTTGCTGTTGCAGCAAAACCTCACCCAACCCTAAATGAATGGCAAATTCGATCCAGCACACAGAATTAGGTCATTCAGTGATCATTAAGTACAATTGCAAAAGAAAAACATTTTGGTCTTTTGACCCGATGCTGAGCTAATGAACTTATTCGGAGCAGAGGGTAACTCTGAATAATGACGAGTGAGGTCGCTCCGGGAATTAAGTTGAACAGCTAACCCTCGCCACTAAGCATCTCATCTCAGCTCAGTGTGCCTCCTATCCAATTAAATACCCTCAGCTATCTGCGGCTGGTGGGAGGCAGCAAAGTAACAGCGTAACGGCCGTGTGCGCCATGCTGTTGAAATGTTTGACATTTCCACATTGCCCTCCTCACAATTACCAGTACTTAGGCAAACTTGGAGGTCTTTTCAGACACGTGGCTTTCTCGACATTAGGGCTCTGAGCGTATCTGCATGTGTTAGGTTGTGCTTGATTGGCTGTGCAGCTTGTGTGTATTTATATGTGTGCGGATGTGGATTGTGGAATCACTTCTACCCTGAGCACCAGCTTTCGCTTCTTGAAGCTTACTTGACCTGTAATTATTTAATATTCCGTTTGAAGTGGTGGCTGGTCTCTCTACTTTGTGCTATTTTCTCCTTCCATGTTTTGTATGACAAGGCCGTAGACTATGTTATGTCAAACATACACACGCATATAGTCTAACGGGGTGTCAAGGAAAGGAACTCTTCCAAGCATTTCACACAAAGGTGCAGTGTGACAAAGCAGTAGACTACGTCGTGTTGGGTTCACGCACTGTGGCAGTCCTAACTTGAATGACGAGATCCATCGCCACATGCCCGCCATCGCTACGAAGGGTAAAAGAGGGCCAATCTAAATGTAAAACGAGTATTTTACTGTTGATCTTTCAGTGCAATCCAATACATCCAGACTTTATCTGCTCCGAGCGCATTTCACAACAGCTGAAGCTGTAACAAATCAATTTACATATGGTGTAATATGAATTAGCAGTGAATTAGAAGACAAATTAAAGCATATAAACACATCCAGTAGATACCAGAAGAACAGCAGAACAGAGACAATCTCATGTTGAGTGGAAAGCCAAAGAATAAGATTGTGTCTTCAAACGGTTTTCAAAAGTGGACAGAGAGGGGACGCGAATCCCTCCGAGGCTGCGCCTAGTCCTCGGCACCTTCAGCAGCATTTGATCCGCCGACCTTAGGCCGCAAACTGGTGCAGTGTGGCGGAGCCATTTAAAGACGAACTCGAAAGTGCACTTGGAGCCAGTGAAGAGAGGCCAAAATTGAGCCGATGTGATCCGTCATCCGAGCGCCAGATAATAGACGAGCAGCAGCATTTTGGACCAGTTGGAGTCGCTTGACGGAGGACTGGCTGACTCCAAAGTAGAATGCAGGACAGTAATCTAAACAAGATGCAACAAAGATATGGATTGCTGTTTCGAAGTGCTGTTGAGAAAGAAAGGGACATTCCGATCCACACATGATGTTCCGACTAAATCTAAATTACTCTCACTTTGAGAACATTGCAACTTGGAATGATCGTTAAGCAATAACAAGACCTGACTGGTTAGCCACTTTGTACGAAGCGCTCCCAACGAGATGACACGTTTCCTTGACAGCGCTAACCTTGCCGAGCTTCAATTGCAAAATCAAATTACAAATTCCCCATACAAACACCAATTTACACGTCGTAATGCAAATACAAAACTATTTCACGTTGCATTTTTGGAGAGGATGGTAGCGGTGCCGCTGCACATATCGCGCATACCACAAACCGCCACCCATCGCACACCTGTGTGCTCTCGTAAAAAGTACAGAAATGGAAAAGAATGAAAAGCAAAGAAATACAAGCACATAAGCAAATTACTTTCAGAATATTTGTTGTCAGTGTATTGTAAAAGTGCTCTTTTGTTTTGATTTTTATATTTAAACGGGGGACACTCAACTTTTAAAGACGGACAAAAAGAAACAGAAGCACTTTGGCAGATGCGAATGTTAGCAGACTGCAGATGCTCATAAATAGCTGGAGTATTTTCAAGTGGGCTCGCAATGAATTCAAATTCTGTCAGACTCCCACAAGCTCAACCACGCGCCCCAACCACCACACTGACACACTTCAGACTCCGAAACGTTGTCATCGGAAGATCCTCACGCGGATGACTTGGCTTGGCTTGACGACAATCATTTCCTACTCAGAGGTCCGGTTCAGCTGGTCGACGCTCTTGAACTCTTCCTCTGAGCATGTCCGTTTGAATGATTTGCAATCTGAGGCTGAGACGAGATGATGTCGTGGACCCTCTTTGTGCCTAATGCAGACCCCGCTGCGGCGGCGAGCGCGGTGCTAATGACTGATGAGCCCTTTGACACAGCGATGCTTGACATGCTCCTCAGGGTCCGGACTAAAGACTTCCCTAACAAGCTCTTGCACACTCACCCAGGGCCATATTAAATCCAAACTTTGGCACCTTTCCTAATTACTGAGAACATACGTGTAGCCAAGAGCCTCTTTTCTAACCTGGGATGAACCCCTCGCCCCTTTCTTCTTCAGCTCTGCATCCCTTGAGTAAGGGATGATATATGAAATGCACAATTCAAATTAGGCTGACAGAATGCAGTTACTTAGCAAAGAAGATCGTTCTCTTTGGGAAAAAGGGAGGAAGCCAAAGCATCCAATTTCAGACACAGTGTACATTTTCTCCACCTCCTCTTGACGACAGCTCACCGTTATCTTGCTTTATTTTCAGCCGCCCTGCTTCTGTGTCCCTGCAGGGGTCTCCAGTCACATTTTTAACTGTTCTCCATGTCTCCCGGCATCGTCGCCTGTCTCCCTTTCACTCCCCGTGTGCGCTGCGTATGTACTAAAAGGCAAATGAGGGTGATTTCCATTCTGCTGGCAGGATGCCCATTAAAAGCATACTTAGAGTCAAATGGGCGGATTACGCCAAAGAACGGGGAAGCGTTGGATCAACGGTAAGATAATAATTGTTAGCGTTGTGTTCCCCGCCAGTAGTTGGTGAAGTGTAGTTTATGTTTAAGTCACTGAGCTGCAAACACTAACAAACATTGCTAATCACACATTGCTTGAATTGATTATTTAAAAAAAAAAAAAAAGACAAACTTAACTCAAAGAATTAACATCAGCTTTCCGGGCTGGTCTGCAAGTATTACAAACCGCTAAATCACAGCTATTGGTACACCACATTGGTCACCAGCCGGTTGGATCTCACGCACACAACAAGGAAAATATGATGTGCTTTTTTTTTTTTTTTTAGGCGGTGACATTTCTTATTGTCAGCCACACTAATGGCCAATATGGGGCCACACACAAACTAGTGGCAGATCTCGGTAACTGACAGTTCAGTCACGTCGCTCCGTGTGAGGTGGGCCTAAAGTCGGTGGTTGCTGCGGCGATAACAAAGATCCAATTTTTCTTATGACATTCACAATCATTTTGAAGCTTTTATTTTTACGTCCTGTTTCTCTGTATGGTTGCATCAGGTATTTAGATCAGCAGAGACAAAATTCATACGGGATGATTGAGCTCTTATCTGCAGTATGACAATTTTATAACTAAAACATGTTTTTTTTATTTTAACATCCGCATTTCTCCTGTGTTCCTAAGAGTAACTTTTTGTAACTGTACAAAAGAATTTCTAAAATTATCGACTAATTTTGTTTAACTACATTTTTGTCTTATCAGCGTTTTGTTATCATTACAAATCCTTTTGCGATCAAAATTTCCACATGGATTATTTTTCACATTGATGCGTAGTTTAAGCAGTTTAATTTTTTAAATTTTCAATCACTTTTCGATTAATCGTTACATTCCTAGCACATATTTTACATTAAGAGAACTGATGACATTAAAAGTGGTGCGACACGTGTCCACCACTATTATGGACCATTTAAGTTGGGGTTCTGGGGTTTGATGAAAATGACAAAGATGTTCTTCTCATTATCACATTAAGATTAGCATAAGCGTATGGTTGCTTTATCACATTAGCGATGGGAAACAAACAATATTTGCATCATCATCATGGAGTGATGATGCTTTTTTGTCAAGAGAACCATCAACAATCCAACATTTCATACACACATACATACGCTGCATGAAATATAATGAATCCAGATTAGTAGTAGTTCATAATGTTTGTTGTGTTATTGTTTATTTGTTATGTAACAAATATCTGCCTGTGAAACTTGAAGGAAAGAGATTTTTTTGTGGGGGGTAATGAGAGCATCCATTAACCATTCAGCGTGTCAAGCTGCTGTTCATTTATTCCGGCAGCTTCACGCACTTTCTCGGTAATGTTTGGTACAGCCGCCAGCGAGTTAAGTTAATAGGTATGTGTAGAGTGTAGCGATGAGAGCAGTTGATTGCACCGCTGATGGGCTAGGTTAATTATTAGGAGCAGGAGTCGCACATCTTTCCTGAATTAGTCGGGATTAATTGAGCACACTCCTTGGCGTGTGTGCGCCTAAGTGGCAATCCTCTCGTCACATCCTCTCTATCTGTTATGACCAACAGCCATCTGCCTGCTGAAAGATTTTTCCATTTTATGTCTTTTATCATAAGCTTATCAACCGCCTCTCGCTTGCGTTATAGCAAAACAAACCTTCTTTGAAATGCACTCGGAAAATCAATTAGTAACACAATACTGCACTTTTCCCCTCCCATATGCAATCTTTGCTTCCTTCCCTCTTCCCTCCTGCTGTTCCGAGTGCATCCTGAGTGTGTGTTTGTGAGTGTGTTGAACTGCCGTACTGCCAGGAAGTGAGCTTTGTGTCTTACATTCACCCCAGGACATTTTTTTTTTTGAACACGAAATTCAATCTCAACTCCACAGTCAGTGGTAGTCGCAAAAGAAAAACAAGTTGAAGAGGCTTCAACCCGGAATAATCTTTGTAGTTCATCCGTCTCCTGCTGGACCCCCAGTGGCCAACATTCGAGCCTGCAGATGGTCAGGGGAGATTTAGGGGCTGCAATTCATCAACGTAACTGGACAAGCGCCATGGAAAGCTCTCATCCAGCTGGACCACCATCCCCGGTGAGCAGGCCTCAGTCAGACGGCTGCCCCCCACATCCCCCTCCTTGGCCTCTGCACCACTTTTGCAAAGCTCAGATCCTGTCAGAAAACTTTGATTTTGTTCAGCGTTGAACTGGACAAGTGCCGGGAAATTGACAGAACCTTTTTGATCTACGATAAGGGAAATAAATTAATCAGTTGTTATTGTTGTGACTGAATAATTGTCCGAAAATAAATAAAAAATACAGTCGAACACCCAGACCTCCGCACCAGGAGATTAACCTTTGCAAATGTGACCAATTTACTGCAACGGAAAAATTGCGACCCCTAGTGTTCTGATGAGGAAACATTGACACCGTTGAATTTTTTGGGGGCGCTGTCGATTCCCTGGGGTTGGCGCACCATTGCCCCCCAACTTTGCACGGCACTGCCCGGAGAAAATTGACAAGTAAGGGGAGAAAACGCAGACTCCACACAGGAAGGCCTCTGATCAAAGAAGTTGGAACAAAAAGCTTGTGAGGTCATAACGACTCATATTCTATTTCACAAACCTTGACTTGTCTGATTTTTATTGTCAACAATGAGATTGCCAGTGAGAAAGCAGCTATTGACAAATCAACCCTGAATCTGAAGACGTACGTCAAAAGGGCAGCAGCAGTCTGGGGACCAAACTCTGCTCACTTTTCACTGTGTTATATGCACAAAAATCTAACAATATTTTTTATATAAGATTTTTTTATGCTGAAATTCAGAATTGTCACCCTCCACTAAACTTTGCCTACTTTGTTTGAATGTCTCATGGAATAAAAGCTTTTAGGCCTAAATTAATTGAGTGATTCATTCATTTACCGTCAAGTATTTTACCCGAACACTGCAGATTTAACACCAGAAATGTAAATATATGTATATGTTATCACAACCATCATTGTATATCGCTGGTGTACTGTATATGTTCATCCATCCATCCATTATCTGTTCTGCTTCTCCTCTTGAGAGTCACGGGGGGTGCTGGAGCCTATCCCAGCTATCTTCGGGCAGTAGGCGTGGAACACCCTGAACTGGTTGCCAGCCAATCGCAGGGCACACAAAGACCAATAACCGTCCGCTGTCATACTCACACCTCGGGACAATTTAGAGCGTCCAATCAACCTGCTATGTATGTTTATGGAATGTGGGAGGAAACCAGAGTTTGCGCGGGATGGACTGTTCCGTCCCTGAGACGGAATTTCCATGTCTCACAGTTTTCAGTTCTATGATGTCTCTTAGTTTTAATAAATTTGCAAAAATATTGCGTTAATAATAAGAAGTCTCAATAATGATCATTGAATGTGCTTTGTCAACTTTTTACAAATTCTCTTCAAAATGGATGAGAAAATTGACTATGCATAGGCAAACAGATCCCAAAGTTGTAATCGTAAAGTATTTCTACTTTGTTACTTTCCGACTCTGTTTCGAACTGAGAATAAACGGCCCTACTGTACGGTGACTCAGAAGCAAGCACTTACAGTAAAGCATCACTCCTGTCTTTATTTTTTTTCTCCAGACTGCCGTCTTCATTTAACCTTGATACATCAATATGAAAGTTAGTTAATGGAAAGAAAGATTTACTCTACCTTCTTCTGTCTGTGATGAAATACTTAGAATCCCCTTGTGCAGTTTCTCAATAGCAGAGGAGTTAGTTTTTATCCGAGCGGGATCAGAAAACACAAAATAATTAATTTCAGGGCTCGTCTTATTTCCTCTCCCACTTGCAGTAAACGGCGTTCTACGTTAGCTCATTTGCGGGATTGATATTGTACGATGGACCACTTGAAAACAATGCGGTGTTCGTGTCACACCCCTCCAAAAACAAATGGTCTTCTTCCTGCTGCAGGCTGTCTGATAGACACAGTGTGGGATTGCTTCTGTTGAATAAGAGATGAATCTCTCTGGGTGTCGCCATGGCGCCATGACCTCTGAAATTTCATTATCTACAGGGGAGGGAGGTTAAATCCTCTAATATTGCTTGAATACAAGTGAACGGGATACAAAAAGGTGTATCATTTTCCCCCTGCCCTGTGGTAGGAAGCAGCACACCTAATGGCATCGTCCGTTATCCACAAATATCGGGGTTAATTACAGTGCTTGGGCCTGTCATCGGACTTGAAAAACAGAAGCGGGTTTAATCGTTGCCCATTCAACTGGCGAATCGGAACACAACAAAGCAGGAGATATGCAAGTCTGGTGTTTTGAGGCGTGTATTTTGGAAACTGTGATATTAGTATTTCGTTGGCATTTAGTTTTTAATCCCTCATGGAAAACAGCACTTTAACAAAGAATCATTTAACATTGCATTCCAAAGCGTGATCAATGGGCCAGCAAAGGTCCTTTTTCATGGTAATCCTCCAGGTGCTGATTGCTTAGGTAGGTATATGTTGCTTGCATATAACTAGGAATACGAGGCGTGTGTGTGTGTGTGTGTGTGTGTGCGTGCGTCACTCAGGTGGAGTGGTTGTTTAATTAATACCACCTGGGTCGACCTGAAAATGGCTGTTTGCTTGGCAAAGGGAGAGAGGAGGTAGGGTGCAGATATTTCTGTTGACCACTAGTTTTTACCATCTATTTGTTTTTGATAGTCACGCAACAACGATCAAACTTTGACAACTCCTCCCATGAAAGAGTCTAGGCAGATGAGCTTTGCAATAGATTTTCATCCAAGTGTCCGAGCATCCACTGTCAAAGTACAAGGCCGTAATTTTCCTAAAATGCCTCCTTCAGACCGAAAGGGATGACTTCATGATGAATTTGCTGCAATGGTCCTTGAGAATTCTCCGTGCGGCGCACCAGTTTTCATCTCGCTTAATCATACTGTTTTTATTTTTACTAGTGATGGGCATGACAGTTCTTTTAAGTGAACGGAATCATTCGAATCAGTTGATTTGAAAGAATTGTTCAAAACATTTGTTCACCAAATCTCCCCCCTTAGTAATTTGTGCATTTATATTACTGTTTAGGAAGAACTCAAAGGTGGCAAAATTCATTTCTATTTCACTCAGGGTTTTATACAGATGAAATCAATATTTCAGTTGCAGCGCGTGGACTGCACTTGTCTCCCAGGTCACTCGCAGAGACAATCTCTGATGTTATTGAGGAATGAACTTCCTGTTGACCACATCTGCGAGGATCAGTGCTTTGTTTGTTGACCGTACTTTGCCGCAGAGTCTCCTGTGATCTATTTTGGATTGTTGATGTTGACCGTGTATTGACGTGTATCTCTTGGTTATTGTTACATTTGTTGTGAAGAGGTTTTGTTTGTCCGACCATGTTTTACGGAGTGGAAAAAACGTCATGAAACTGACAATCCCATTCATCCATTTTCGATATTGCTTGTCCTCATTAGAGTTCCAGGTGAGCTGGAGTCTATCCCAGCCCCCTGAGTTTGAGAGTCAGACTACACCATGGACTGTTTTCCTGCCAGTCAAAGACACATACAGACAAATAAATATTCACACTCACATTCACAGCCTAAGGGCAAGTTAGACTCTTCAATGAACCTAACATGGCTGTTTTTTGGCATGAGGGAGGAAGCCAGAGGGCCTCGTGAAAACCCGGGGGGTACATGCAAACTCTATACAGAAGGGACTTTGAGGCTGATATGCTAACACGACTTGACCGTGCCGCCATTGACAATCCCTTTTCAATCAACTCGGCCAGTCCATGTGGAGTTGTGAGCTCTTCAGCTTCCTTGCACTGTCTAAAAATATTTTCAGTATGTTCTTTTTACGGATGACGTTGAACGTTTGATTGCCCGAGAATCAGAGTAGGTATGCGCATAATGGACTGTTCACCAACAATGATAAAAGTCTCTGACTTTGCACCTCCTTCTCTGATTAGGGATGCTCACAGTGGCCCCGAAAGGTTTCCACTGCGCCGACGCCGAGAAAACCTGCAACCCGTGCCTGGATGCGGCCAAAGCCTGCAACCTCAACGGCACCTGCAAGAGGCACCGCTCCGCCTACATCGCCACCTGCAGCAAGGAGGACCCCAACAAGGGGGAAACCTGCAGCAAGAAGCGCTGCCACAAAGCGCTCCGGCTCTTCTTGGACCGCGTGCCTACCGAGTTCAGCCATCGCCTGCTGTTCTGCCCCTGCCAGACGGAGGGCTGCGCCGAGCGTCGCCGCCAGACCATCGTGCCCGATTGCTCGTATAAAGAGAAAGAAAAACCCAACTGCCTGGAGCTGAGGACGATCTGCCGCCAGGACTCTCTATGCAGGTGTGTGTGGAGGGGTTGGGAAGCTTTCAGGGAATGTGTTTAGCAGGAGTTAATGAGACACGAGCTCTCACAAGGTGGGGAGTGCGGTGAGGTCGTGGCGTTGCAGCATTTGCCAGGGCCCCGGGCAATGCTGGTGTCAACATCTTCTAATTGACGGGACTGTGGTGCTTCCTGGGACCACCAATGCAGTATTGAGCATTTTGGACCCTCTGGAAGACTGGACGCAATAATGCTTTGGCAATGGTAAAGTGAATCTCAAATAAAGTTTGGGAAGAAGGGAGACCTGATAGCTCTAAATTTACAACAACAAAAAAAAATCTGACTTTTTTTCAAGTACTATATTTGTTTTCTTATTTTTGAACAATTATGCATGTGATGCTTTGGAGCAGCGTGCATCTTCCAAAGCAAGCCCCCAAAGCTATGCCAGTGGCGAGAGCCCCCGTGACGGTAGGAAATCATGTAGCATCCATCCGTAAGGGTTGTCTGATACAAAATCCTCTCGTGTCGCTTTCAACTCATTCCAAAACATGGACTATTGAAAGTCATGAATGACAATTGGCTCAGCTTCACCCAGCCGCCAATCAGGGGGCCAATAGTTGAGTGCATGGACGAGAAGCAAAGGTTTTTGACCTGAAGCGTGACCACTTTTATCTACTCTCAAGGCTTCTATGTTAAAAATTCTATTTTTGAGATGATCAAAATGAATCTCATTAGTATTTCCACATAGCTGTAGTCACCTTGGACGTGGGTGCGTGTCTGAAAGTTTTACCAAAGCAACAATTTGGCATTTTGATCTGTTGGATGTATTGATTTAAAGGTGAAGAAAGTTGTTTCTTGCATCATTTCAGCTTTTTTGGTCGATTTCCGTGCTCTCTCTGACAACACACCCATGTGGCTATTACTTGCTGGTGCATCTCAATACATTAGAACAAGGGTGTCAAACTCATTTTTGTAACTTGCCACATTGTAGTTACGGTTCCCTTCAGAGACCTATTCTGAGTGTGCACTCAAATAAATGTATGATCGCTTCCTATTACTTGTACACTGAAAAAACAATAAGTAGACAATATATTTACTTAAAAATAAAAAATAAAAATCAGAGGCCAGTAAAAAAAATGTTGTCCATTTATTACATTTATTTTAAAAAGGGGATTGAAAATTGTCTACAATATCAAAGATTTTGAAATTGAAGACAATTTTCATTTTTCAAATTTTTGCAAGAAGCAAAGTCAGGCTACATAAAAACATGTGGCTGGGTCTTGAGTTTGACACCTGTGTATTAGAATATAATTAAAAGAAATATTCATATCTACACATAAAAGAACTATAGTACATCCGACTTCATCATTATTATTTTCTATTGATGGCAACAAGCTAAAAGGGACTGGCAGAGACTCCCTTCTCAACAGCAATTATCTTCCCCTCTTGGCATCTTTGAAGTTTTTCAGTTTTTCTGCTGTAACTTTGCCAGCAAACTAATTCCAATTTGAAAGATGCCGTAGCTCTTCAGCGTCGGATGAACTTGTACGGCTAAATTGTTGAGACAATGCCCAATTAAGCAGAAAAAGAAAAACATTAGCGGCTCAATTTGACTCCATGGCGACTGTGTTGGATCCAGACAGCCGCATTCAATTCACACCTAGCCAGCCGTGACATGTCTGCTTGTGTTGGAGCTGCTAAGAACAGGCAAAACACACAGCGTGCCGTTCAACCAATCTACTCGAAGAATCTTCTCACTTTCCACAGCTGTGTGTGTGGGTGTGTGTGCGCGCATGTCCAGCTAGTTCATTAGTCTAACAGCACAAAAACGGTAGGACATTTGAATAATTTGAAGTATTTAAAAGCTCATTTGAGAGCCTAATGAAGTTCAGCGGAGCGCTAGACCCTTGAACGTCCACTGCTAAAAATAAAGTTCAGTGTGAAAAACATTAGAGGAAAAAAAAAATTAAAAAAACATTAATGGCTAATTTTCCATTTTCCCACTGTGACAGATGATTAGGCAGCTGATACAACCATTAGTGCCACGTCTCGGTGGCATTTACATGCAAGCAACAAATCAACTTTCGAGCCGGGTGAATTTAGACATGAGCATCTCTAGACAAATACAGCTTCGCAAACACTCCAAAACAAATGTGTGGATCTTTTTTTTTTTTGTACTGACCATAACATCTCAATTGGAAAATCAGCTTACTTTGCTGTATATTTTGTGTTGCTGCAGTCATCAGGAAGACGCGAACCGGTTCCTACATTTCTATTTTTATTTTTATTTTTTTATTTTTTGGGTGGCGGGGTTTACAAAAGGTAACTAAATTCCACAACATGTTCCATTGGTGTGACAATTTAGAAATAAATGCTTGGTCGTGCTAGCTGCAAACACAAATTCCCCACCGTCTAATTTCCTCTGCACTTAACTGGATTACATCCCGCACCATATGAACAACATAATCGATGTAATTACATTTTCTCGCTCTTTTTAAATGCTCTGTTTACACCCTTTTTTTTTTCTCTTTTCTTTTCGTGAAATCAAAGTAATCTTTGGCGTGCACACTGCGCACCGCAACTGAACCTGGCTGAAGTGGGCAATTGTGCAAAGAATAGTGGGCGAATCACACACCTGCACTAGGCAATTAACCCTTGGACACATAAACCAAACTCGCTGCAAAAGAAAACTGATTGAGGAAAAAAGTTTTACCGTTCCGCAAATACAAACGTATTTATTGTACAACACACACAATTTGAAAAAAGAAGCAGTTATATGACAAAAAAAGAAGAAATAAACTGCTCACTTGCATTTCAGCGACAGAGACTCTACACACTTTACTTTTTCTGCAATAGCTACAGATGAAATTATTGATATAGTGAAGTATGATTGTAAGATGGCACATTTCAAATAGCTGCAAAACTAATGCTGATGGTCGTCCACACATGATAACTACTTGCAGAGCCGTGCACACCGTGTGACAGCTTAGTGGAGTTCGGCCAGTTCGGTTTGCGGCTGGTCTGAGTCCAGTCTTAATCATTTTTGAGAAACTATGCTCAAAAACCAGACAGTTGCCATTCAATCCATCCAAAACAGCGACCCCCTCTCCTCCAATTTATGATTGTCCTGATAATTGCTTGTGTGCAGGCATTATGTAATCCGTTTTCACACAGAGATTATTTTTTTGACCCGATGGCACTCAGGTGTCAGGGGTTCACCTCCGTATTGAGAGAGATGTAATAGAACAGAAAAGCTCATTATCTGCGGCCACGAAAGGTCAACCGCTCGATGAGCACGTCGCCAGACATCATTGTACGGCACTCACACTGACAATCCCTTACTTTTGTACGGACATGCAGTAAGATAGCAGCAATTGCTCACCTATACAACGATGTCCTCCATGTGGCACCAGACAGTTCGTGAATTTGTCCCGGAAAACATAAGGAGAACTGATTTCGTTTAATCGGATCATTTATTGACGCTGCAGCGTTGGCCCTAATCTGTGCTGCACCCTCAATATGTTCTACAAGGAAATCGAATTTCAACTCATTTGTCATGCTAATGAAGACAGCGTCGAGGCATTAGGACTTTATTTTGTGTTATTTTGTGGCACCATGTGAAGAAACCCTGCTGAGAAACCTTCTCAAAATTAGAGGCAACGCTCCTAAAACTTTTTTTTTTTTTTTTTTTAAAGTTAACTCTCAACAATACGCAGAAAATGCCATTGGAAAAGTTTTTTTTTTTTTTTTTTTTTTTTTGGGCTCTTCCCTCCGGGAGATGTGTTGATTAAAGCCAGGGATGATCATTCAACGACAGGCCTGTCTCCCCCCGGGGACATCCACCTCCAAACAGGATACATAGCTCGCCCGCCTGAGTCCCTTTCATTCCAAATGCAGGGGAAGCTTTGGAGAAGAGCGGGAATGCAGTGATAATGTGACAGAACGACAAAGAGAAGAATGAGGACGGTCTCGTGAGATCGATCAAACTTTGACTGAAACAGAGATGGAAAAGCGGCAGAAGGAGGAACAAACAAGGAAAAGGCAACTTCTTGAAGGGGGGATTCCATTCAGTTTGATTTCCTTGATTATAAAACACAATATGCTTGCGAAATAAACTGACACGGATCCTCAGCGTGACACGGAGGGGGGCTATGCATATGGAGATTCCTTAATCCATCCAACTTTTTAAAATCATTTGTCACAAATGTAAAGTTAACCACATAAAAAAAATTTCTCGTATTGCACTGAGCAGCCAGGACACGCACGTGTGTACGTCCATCCTGTTTTGCAAAAGTGAGGGTTCAAAATACCATATTGGTTCTGTCCTCACACTTTTCCCATGATGACAGAGAAAAACCCAAAACAAGAAAATCAAAACACTCTTGAAGTTCATCTTTTCGATGCTCAGAGTTTTGTTCAAGTGTCTCGTTTTGCCAGCCATGCTGACCTCCAACTTTTTGTGCAGTATTGGAGGCATATTTTTATATTTTGGTGGGCTTCCAAAAGAACTGAAACACAAAAAGCCAACATGCCCTAGTTAATACTTGCACAAGTCAAAAGTCGGGTAAAAATGCGCAGTCACATCAGCAGTCCCAACTTTTGCAGTATGACAATACTTTTCGTTCAAGTCATTTTACATTCATATTGTTTCCAGGTGGAGCCCAGAGTCCCCGTTAACAAAAAATAGATATCTGAGTGGACTTCAAACATATAATATTGGCTGGGGTTGTGGTGGCATTGTGCACAGAGATTTCATTCTCCTCCTCGTCTCTGCGGAGGCAATTGTTGATATTCAGTCGAGATCTGGGGACTGGACGACGAGCACGCGTTAAATGGAGCAGCACTCATTTCTTCCACTCGGCTGTACTTCTGCCGCAGTGTGCTACGATGTTATTTTGTTCCATAATCCAGAACAAACAAACAAAAAAAAAACACACACACACATCGCTTTCCTCTGTTGCTTTTTCAACCTTCAAATGAATGCGGTCCTTTGAGGACCGCCGAGTCCAACAGTGACAGCAGGCTCTATTTGGACGTCCTATTGTGTCTGGTGGAGAGTCGCATGCACGTGTCAAACCAAAGACGCTCCCAATCCATTTTAATGTCACTTGACGCTCGGAATCCAAGCAGCGTCCCACAGCATATATTATGAAGTCTATTGATTGGCTGCAGGATCAATGCAACACTTATCTTTGATTTATATCCTGCAATCCTCACGCTCACTGGTGGGCGCTCAATCATTGAATACTTTGCCCACTGGTTTTCAGGGTGGAGTGCTTAGTGACAATCGATCACCCAACAGGTACACAAAAAGACATAAACATGCGCTCGCACACACACACCAAATCAGCTTGGTGATAAACAACATCAGCGGGCAAGGTGGCCGACCCAAATCCAAATTCCTTGCAACCGCAAAGGTACAACCTGAACTTGAACTTTTTGCGAAATTATTCTTTGTCCTCAAGGAAAGACACAACGTTGATTTTTAAGTAATATTTGCCCACTAGGTGTTCAACAACATTTTTTTTGCTTCAATCCTAATTACTTGTAGTCCAAAAGACTAAATATTGGGACAGAGCTATTTTTTTCTTTCCTTACCTTATACGGTCCATGGCCACTACTCTGCAACACCAAGTCTAACGTATTCTTTGAACTCGTGGTGATTGCGCTCACCACTATATTACTCGTACTTTTGTAATAATTGGCAACTAAATCTTTTTTGCTTCTACATAATTGTTGTGCTTTTGTGGGTTTTGTCCAGGTACTGCAACCTCCTCCCTCATTCCAAAAGCAGAAATATAGAATCACATTGGAGTCACCTTCAATTGATGCACAGCTCTCGTCTTTTTCGAAAACCAACTAAAGTCCAGGTTTGGTTTGGTTAGGCATTGAATGAATGAATGAAAGGAATGCAACATTTGTTTCTCCCTTGACTATCACAAGTGAAGTGTGTATACCAGAAGTGGAGAACTCCGATTTTGAAAATGAATCATGTGTCAACCGGTGACCTTTGCCGCGTATGCAGAGTTTTTCGGCAATGTTGTGCAGTGATCGGGTCTTTTGCTGTTGGCTGTGTGAGGCATGCTGGCTGCACATGAGAGTTGCAAACAAGACGAGAGGAACGCGAGGGAGGAAGAACACAGAGGGAGGTCTCTGCTAAAGAAAGTGCATTTAATTCCGATACATGGTGTGTTTGCGGTTACGTACGCGCTCACGTGTACGCTCACTGACCGTCTTAACCGCATCAAAGGAAATATCTATCGATGTAAACTGAAGGCATGCCGATTTGCCTTCACTTCCTCTGGTGGTGTCTTATCTATTATTAATGCAAATGGGACTTATCATCTTTATGTAAAGTGAGGTGTGTGTGTGCGCGTGTGTGTGTGTGTGTGTGTGTGTGTGTGTGGTTTGGAACAGACCCAATGCATCGTTAATATCCTTGATTTGCATTCCAGAAGTTTTCCAACACTTTTTAAGAGTCCCTTTTTTGTAAAAAAAAAAAAAATGTACGGTAAATATTTTTTTAATCAATGCAGAATATTTGGGAACAAATTAGCATGCTTGTTAAGAATGGAACAGGTGCAATTGAACAGAAGCGTTTTGAGGAAAATTTTTTTTTTTTTTTTTAAATTTCAAGTGGTTTTTTTTTGTCATGTTTTGTAAAGACATGCACCAACAAAATTATGTTAATTCTTTGTACTTATTGGTTATTTTGACAATTATGTGACAGTCACAAATGTTAAGGCTTTTTGGGGGGGGGGTAATCACTGTGTAGGGTTAATATTGGTTCGATCACGCCAGCATTAATTTTTCAAAACTTTCAAACAAATTCAAGGTCAACCAGCATCTTGGAACAAATTATGTTCAACCTTTAAGGTTCCACTGTAGTTCTTAATTTGACGTATGAAATATGAAAGACTTGTTGGGCCGAGACTTACTAAAAAAAAAAAGTGTAGCTTTAATGTGCAACTAATGGCAATTTAATTACTGGTGATAAGGGCTCTGTAGCGCACTATTAACTCACTCTCACGTTTCCCTCCACATTTGTTTGCGTGCGGAAGGTCTGTTTGCGATGTTTAGACAATATTAAGGGAGTTAAGATAACCTTGAATAATCTGCCCACCTCGTACTGCTGTGAGCGTGTGTGCGTGCGTGCGATGCTTGATTTAGCATTCATTCAAATGGCACAACACTCGGTATGGGGTTGAAAGTCATTTTGCAGCTGCTAGTATCGAATCAACTGCAAGTCGATGTGTGCACCAAGTAAGGAGAATCGTGGTCAATGTTTTCAAACTAAACCATAAAACCAAACAAAATGGGCAAGAAAAATGTGATGGCTAAGCTTCCTTGTGTTTTCACTGAATACCATCTGTCCACATGGCTCTTTTGGGATCGACTGGGAATCCCAACGAGTGCGGCGTTGCCAAAAATAGCAGGTGCTAGCGCGGTCAATAGACGAATAAATCTACGAGCCGCAACATGAGAAATACCTGGACATGCTAATTTGATCCAACAAGAGCTGTATGAAAAATCTGCCTGTAGAGAGTTAAAAATGCGAATTATGTGTATGATTGTGGATGTCTACAGTAATGTCCAACTGAGATGTATCATGCTGAGAACGTGTGTTTCTCTCTATCGCTCTGCCAATGTGAACAACAAGCCATCCATGCAATTTCTGTATTACTCGTCGTCAGTCGGGTCACAGGTGAGTTGGAGCCTCTCCTAGCTGTCTTTGGAAGAGACCATTGAACACCTATGGACATTTTCCGTCTTCACTGAACTAACGTGTATATTTGGGGAATGTGGGAGGAAGCCGGATTAGCATGCAAAGTCCACCACACAGGAAAGTCAAAGGTGAGAACTTCAGAAGAGTGAGGCAGATATGCTGACCGCTAACTAGGCGGACATGGCTACCTGGTCCATTTTGTCACATTTTGAAAACGGAGAATTGACCTTTTTGTAAAAGCAGAATTTTTGTACGCAGCTCTTATATTGGATCTTGTTAGATTGTGCAGATGTGCCTTATGTAGTGGCCTATGACCTTGGACCAAACTAGAGTTGGCCTCAAGGCCACGCAGCAGAAAGCAAGGTGGCAGCCTCAAAGATAATAGTTAAAAGTGAAAATGAGTTGCATGAAACCACATCTCTAATGGATGTAAGGGCTTTATTATTATTCTTATTTCCAATCAAAATAGCGCTTCTGCTCCCCACACAAGGTCAGAATGCTTTTGTTTGTCTTTTTCATCATAATAATTGCTGCGATGAGCCATGCATCACAATACGCGCACGCTTCCACGATAAATGTTGCCCATTGTTGGCCGCCTAGGTTAATCAAAGCCACAAAGAAACACACACACACACACACACGCAGGACTGCGGATTCTGCTTTGGCACATTGAAATTCCTTAATGGCAAGTTTGCAAGTGGGCCTACTTGAGGCTGACGAGAGCAAGACGAAGATGATAAGAGAGTGAGGCTGAAGGGTAGAAAGGAGATAAAATGTTGGCGAGGAGGCCAACGCAACAAAAAAAGCAGCTCCTTTGTTTTTTCATTTGCCTCATCCAAGGGCTATTATAACATCCCATTAAGTGGCGGCCATTGTCATGGCTGTTGTTATGCTTTGTGTCAATGATGGAGAGATAACGCTGACAGCTTCAATATGCTGAAGACGAGAGATAACGGCAAGGAGCGCGGCATTTTCTCATTTGAACAGAAATAATCATCCTTGAGAAGCTATTAGAGAATTTGGGGCGTCTGATAGCTATTTTGTCTTTGCGTCTCATCCGAGAGGAAATAGTTTCTTAGACTGACACTCTTCCGATTGGACCGTTTGTCACGGACATCAAGTGATCGGAATAAGAATCCATATAAAAAGCCATTAGTTTTCTCTTACTGCCAGGCTGGACGGACATGCACTCGGCGCCGGCCTGAATGACTGTGTTTAAAGTGTCAGGTTGGCTGTAAGAAGTCTACCTCTGTAGGGGCTCCCCTGCCACTTCCCCGGGGGGCTGAGTGGTTGAAATGACCAGAAAAACTCTGTTGAGCTAGACAACCTGTAATTTCAGCTGCGAGTGGCGTTCGGTGGTGCTATAATGGAAATCCGGTGGAAACCTTGAAATGTGCTGCATCCCCGGTTGGAAGACCGTTGTGCGAACACCTCTATAAACGTTAAATTACTGTCTTTACGCCATCATTGTCTTAGAGGATTCGGCTTCTAAAAGGAAACGTGGCCATTTACCTAATGTCTTATCTTTCAAAAAAGAACAAAAAAAAAACATTTGAAAGAATGTTTGTCTGTTGTAGTGCAAAAAAAAAAAAAAACATGTTTTGTTGCATATGTGCGTCATAGAGACTGCAAATCATCAAGAGGATTAACATCGTGTGACACGTGCTCAGCCCATGTTAGGCAAACAATCTTACGTGTTGAACTGTCTTAGAAAGTCTTCCATAACCTTTAGAGAGCCAAGGCACTGTTTTGGAAAACACATCTATATACCCTGCGTACCTGAGAAGTAACACTTACTAATGTAAAGTATGGTTTTTTTTTTAAGTACGCTATCACATATAGGGGTCCTCAATCCTGTTCCTGGAGGGCTGGTGTCATGCCTATTTTCCAACTCTCCCTGCTGCAAAATACCTGATTCATACGATCAGATAATCGGAAACGTCTGCAGAAGTTAGATAACGATCCTGATCATTTGAATCAGGTGTGTTGCAGCAGGGAGGGATGGAAAACAGACCGGATGCCGGCCCTCGAGGAACAGGATTGAAAAACCCTGCGATAAACTATGAATAATCTGGTGGAGAGCAATAAATTTGGAAGTGTAGCTATGTCTTCTTTACGATATCGAAATCTGTGTAGTGTGTGTGTATGTTTGCACCCCTGTCCGTTTCGGCGGCCATGATAGCCCAAGAGGTATTGTTTTCCCACATCTTGCTCCCTTCCCGCATGTGCAAATATTTTGAGTCGCTGTTTATATCTTGCTTTTTTTTTTTTCCAATTCCATGCTGTGCCTTAAACACTTTGTAGGAGCAAAGTTTGGTCCTCGTTTTATTCCCCCTCCCTTCCATTTGTTGTTTTTCTTCATTCGAGAAAATCGGGCTTTTCGTTCTGTTTCTCTCTGTTGATTGTTTTTGGGATGAATTGTATATGTCGTAGCTCTGTGCTCATGCATGTGCAATGACTATCAATTTGATTCCATTCCAAATTCAATTGCATGTTGTTTTAAGGGACATGAGGGAAACACAAGAATGTTAGATAGAGACACATTAAAATACAATTTTTTTCTTCTTCTCCTTTCATCACATCATAACGCATTCCGGTGAAAGGCCAGCAGAAGGACAGTTTTTCACCTGGTCACCCTCATAATCCCCACTAAACAAATCTGTTTGTGTCCACTATTTCTTGTGCTCATACTTCTACTCTCTTTAAATACCTCGCCTTATTTCTGCCTGAATCCTCCTCACTGACTTCCACGAATGCCAAAATTACAGGCTCGACATCAGCACAAGAATGCTCATTATTCACCAAAGCAAGTCCAGCTGCTTCCGAAATATATGGAAAAGCCAGAACGGCAATGCATTTGTGATCGAGTAGCACTGTTGCTCTGCGTGAAGGTGATACAGCTACTATGCATATTTAAAAAGGTGACAGAACGTTTGGGCAGATGTTGCATTCGACAATGCCTTGTTTAAATCCCGCTTCATCTCTCAGTGTCTCGCAACAGTACAGAATGATCCCACAAATAGATCACACACCGGTCAGGATTTTGAAACACATCATTTAGTTTGTTCATCTCCTTTATTCCCTTTCACTAAATGAACTCATCACATTTGTTAAAAGGCAGCATATCTTCAGGGGGTGCACACAGTATCGGTGCACAAGGTGATTATTTTCACATCCGTTTGGAGGCATTAAGATGATTAAGCGCCCCGAAGAAGACTATCATCGTGATAAGATTTCCCTTTTGTGAGGTGTGCTACATAGAAGGCCATGTAAAAGACATCAGCAAAGAGGATATTGTCCCCTCAACACACATGAGGCTCAATTTGTCTACACTGGGCTGCACAGCAAAACAAATGAGGAAAAAAAAAGTGAAGCATAAAGCATTCGGCTTGGATGGCCATGCTGGTTTAAAAAGCTCTGTAAAGACAGCAGGGTTTTGTAACAATAAAAATCATTTGTATTTTGGTAATGGAAGTGAACAGCAGGATCTCATGATAATTTCGGAAGAAATACAAGGCTAACACAATCAGGATGTTGGATCTTGTGAAATTGGTTGGATTTCAAAACAATTTAATGCAGGAAATATTTCTTCCATCCAGCTGATTATTGCAGAGGTAATTGGTAGAGGCAAGGTGCTGGGCACAGATGGGTAAACAACCATTCACACCAATTTTGCATCTTCAGCATGTTTTTTCAAAGGTTAAAAAGCAGAACCTCAGACCGAAGAGGCGGCAATGTTCACCACTAGGGCCTCATGTTGGCTCAGAGAAAAATTGTGCGTGATCCGATCCAGGGAAGCAGCCACCATCATAGAACCTATATTAGCTGAAATGTCGGGGTTGCTTGCCTCCTAACTGGAACACATAAGAGGGAGCACATACTATAACTCCTCCTCCCTCCACTGGTTGTCTTTGGGCGATGGGCGAATACTGAAACCAGGTATCGGTATCGGGCTGATACTGGTCTTAATTCAAGGTATTGATTACTCATGGAGAGTGCTGATACCAGCGAACAATACTACCAAGAAAGTCTAACATTGAGTAAACACTGCACCGCAGTCGTTGGTGAGATACTGCGTCAGTATGACGCATCGGCGAATTATAACCTGCGTCAGAGAAGGAAGGTCTTTATCAACTTTTTTTGATTACAATTTATTTTAGATATATTACAAGCACTAGATGTACTGATACTTGGTATCGGTGAGTGTGCAAATATGAAAATTCATACTGGTATCAGACTGGAAAAAAAGTGGTATCAAACATCCCAACAGCGCAGAGAAGAATTCATTTTGGGGATTCTGTAATTTGTTGTCTAATCTTCAAATGGCCTCGCTCCGTTTCACTCCTCTGAGCCGTTTCATACGTCCACTCATACCTCAGGTGAGCTGACCAGATGCCCCTAGAGGTAACAAGTTCAATCAGAAGCTCAGAGGGGATAGAGCTTTTTTGCTTGCTGGTCCTAAAATATGGAAGGACGGACCTCCCAGTGCGCATTAGAAAAACCGCATTGTCCATTTTTTAAAAGCTGCCTTGAAACCCATTTTACTGATTAACTTTCAACACAGCATGAGACGCGGCCCTTGTTTTAGAGTCTTATTTGTTTATATTGCTTTTAACTGCCCCAGAAATGTAAAAGTAATTTTCTCGTCATTAACTCTGATGAGGATGTATGCAGAGGGAGATGAACGTTTTTACTTGGGAGGTTTTTATAACCGATGCATTGCACTGAGTTGCCAGGACAAGAGACCTGTTTGGTCACCATGCCATAATAAGTTTGATTTCATGTTTCATGTTCTCAGGTCATCAAACTTCTGTGGTGGTATCAGAAGAAAAAAAACTAAATAAAAGACATCAGTAGAGTCCGTATTTTTGATGCAGACCAAGTTCAAGCATCATGTTTGCGGAAATCTCTCAAGATTAGCTGATGTCACGCACACAGACTGTTCCAAATTTCAGTGCGACTGAATATGTTTTTTAGCCCTGTATAAAAATCCAACTGGACTCTTCTCCAGCTATTCTGTCCCTGTGTGAACTTTTAATGCATGCAGAAAACCCAAGGCAATCTTGTCCAAAATAACATGTCCTGTCGCAATAGACTTTGTTAAATTAGACTATTAGCAATGCGAAATTTGCCTAAAACATAACCAAAAAAACAACAACATATTTTACCATAATTAATAAGACATCTAAGGGGTTAGCTGTGGAAACATTTTCATAATGAATTTTCATAGCACATCCGGCCTCATGCTGTTTATATTGCAATACCTGTTGTTCCTTCTCATGTGTCAAATTGAGGTTGCTAAAACATTATCCGTCTTTACCAAGTACTAAAGTTGAACACCATCACAAACCGCAACAACAACTGTCAACATTTCCTTCAATTAAAACAACTTTCATGGCACCACTAATACAGAGCTTGTGTTGAACATCTTTATTTTGCTCACCCTTTTGTGGCCTGTCCGTGTTTGTATAATTTACATTGCGATGTTTGGCTATCGTTTTAATTCGGTTCGTTAAATTCAGCTAAATAGGTAATACTCCAACCATGTGTTACTTACAGCTGCTTAAAATCCACTGCAGAGCCTTGCGTAAAATGAGAATCCATAAAGTGGTCAGAAGAAGATGGGGGGGTGAGAGAGAGAGAGAGAGAGAGAGAGAGAGATGCAACGGTTTGTGATTCACGGAGTGGGCAGCAGTGATGTGAAGAGCACAGACAGAGTAACTTTGCACACGCTCCTCCCAATAAACCTACTTAAGTAGATTAGCAATGCCACCCTGGGGGCCTCGGCAGACTTAAAGCTCTTATCACAAACACACCGAAAAACAAACAAACAAAAAAAAAAAAAAGACCACTTTTATCAGTACCCAAGGTTGGCGCCCAAAGTAAATTTTGGGAAACCACTGAGATGTGAGGGATAATTGTGGAACAATGGGTCAAAAGAAGCATGACGCTCTCATCCTACATTAATTAATTACTGCTGGGTTTCTTGTGCATGTTGTGAAGATAGCAAAACAAAATTAAATTAAAAAAAATACTCATGGGGGAGACCTGGTGGTTATTCAGTCCACCTGTTTGATTGCCACGAAAACAGATGTGCATATATGATGTCCCTTTTTGATGCTGGACATCAGAGGCAACTGACCAACATTTACAAATATGTGCGCGCACACACACACACACACACACACACATACACTTCATTCCTTTTTATCTTTATTTTTAGTTGGCGTACATTTACTGCAAAACCAGTAAAACAGTTTTTTTTTAATTTTAGTTTCATAAACACAACACCAAAGCACTGATTATAAATTGTTGGACCAACCAGAGCACCTCCAGTGCTTTTTGTCAGTGACAAATTCATTGTTCATAGTAGTGTGCATTTGTCAAACACAAATTATTTAAATATTTTAATTTCAAGGGGATTTTAGTTTTTATCTCGTTAACTGGCAGCAACAACAGTATTGCTTACGTTACGTAATTGTTATGCAATGCAGTTTTGTCAGAGTATTTGTAATTTGACCATCCCAATTGCTGGGTTGGAGAAGTGCAAATGAGAAATCATGAGTGATTTCTTCATACCTTTCGCTCAGCGAGCAGCAAGAGGATTCAAATCTACAAGTTGTAATTTCATTGTCCTTTTTGGGTGTGCGCGTTTTTATGGATGTCCCAACAGAAGGGCAGCAGCGACGATAACCACAAAACAAGAAATGGGACTCACAGCACAACAGAAGAGTGCACCGTACATGTGTCTGTGTCTTCTCAGTCGCACTAATAATGGGCTGAAGAATGGAATTTGCCGTACTTGGAAAACGAGGCTGTGTTGAGTTAGATGTGAAGCGGCTAACCTCGCCAGTAGTAATTTCCCTCTGGACACCCTTAACATTGATGACTTTGATCTATTGCAAGTGTCATGATTGTATGCCAGTAACACGTGATAAAAAGTTCAAAACATTTAACAATCAATCGATAAAAAGTTAGCATTTTCTCGACATTGAGATACAGAGAAATAAAAGATTGCCTTATAAAATGGTAGAATGCATTGTACATTGCAAGGGGAAAAATAACTAATTGATTTTGAAAATACTTTGGAAGAGTTCAATCACAAGCATGGTAAAAAAAAATAAAAAATCTTTAACCTCAATTTAACATTCACACTTGCGGTTGACTAATTCTCTTGCTAGCATATCCCATTTTTTTTTGGTGCAGCCAAAAAGCTAAATGCTGCTTCACCTTGTTTGTTTGTTTTTTTTTTTGCATTTTGCTTTTCTCCACTGATTGTTTGGGTGGTGAGTTAACTCAAGGATCTTTGACGCCTTTAGCCGTCAATGGTAGTAAATGACCATATCATTACTTCTATTTCACATGAGGCGGTCGAGGTTCCACAACATTTTTCTTTGGGAATGAAGACGAGCTATTGTATATTTTATGTTTGCGCCTTTTTGTTACCACTTTCTTTGTGTCTGTCTGCCGGACACTTTTCATGTTTTTTGGGGGGTTTTTTTTCCCCATGCAGGTCCAGGTTGGCTGACTTTATGGCAAACTGTCGCAGCATCCCACCCACAGTGAGCACCTGTCCCAACCAAGACAATCACCAAGCCTGCCTGGCCTCCTACACGAGGCTCATCGGTCAGTATCGCCGTGATGGAGGGAGAGCGCATGTCTGAATGAGAGAGCGAGAGAAAAGAAGCGACCCGCTGGGAGATCTCACAATATTTTTCACAAATGTCAGCAGCACGGCGAGATTATGAGGAGATGGTTCGTAGTCTAGAGAGGAAGAAACAGTGCTGCAGTGCTCTCGTCTTGTTTTTTTTTTTATTTTATTATTTTTTTATCCTGTGGAGCAGGCGGAGGAGTGAGACTGTCAGCTTTTCCCCGGCGGCTACGATATCTCCCCCAGCGGCCTGGCCATCAGTTTACTACTAGAAGTAATTAGGGAGGCACAGAGAGAGTGTTTACTTAATTAAAAGACTTGATGACCATCTGTTTGCTCATATTAAATGTTGCTCCAACAATGTGCACAGGCTAATGCATACGTATTTTGATAACGGCACCTTGGTGATGACATCCAGGCTGGAATTCTTTTTTAGCGCGCAAGTTGCATGGGTGCGTAGACTGCACACAGCGAGGAGATAAGTCACGCCGCTCACACAAAGTGGATGACATGGCTGACTCCTGCTGACAGACCTTTCAAAAGTGAAGTGTTTTGCCGCAGCGCTGTTCTCATCCAACGGCGCGCGCACTTCCTAAAGCACCTGCTTTGCGAAAATATTCATAAGCATAATGGGCTCTTTACATCGAAAATGAAGTATTACAATGAGCACTCGCTTCCCATAAAAAGTAAAACAGGACAATGTCATTCCCGCGTTGCCGTGTTTTCTAGAAACTATTTGCAATAAATGTCGGCCATTATTGTCCATTAGTGACCCGTAGATGTTCATCCTAATGTGTGGGTGTGTTTGTGTATCCGCAGGCACGGACATGACACCCAACTATGTGGACAGCAGCTTCACCCAGTGGACCATTTCGCCCTGGTGCACCTGCAAAGGCAGCGGAAACCAGGAAGAGGAGTGTGCCAACTTCCTGCAAAGCTTCACAGACAACACTTGCCTGAGTGAGTCACGTTCCGCAAATGTTTTCGGACCAATACAGGATTCATGTGAAATGAGTAAATTAAAGTCAGGTTTTGGTACTCGTCCATCATGTAGCCCTGGAAAGTTTTTTTTTTTTTTTTTAAAGTCTTTATTTATTCAAGTAGAATATGCAAATGAAGACTAAGTGGTGCATGGTGGTTTTCAGAGACCACTCTTTGAGAAAATACAATATGTTGGAAGGGCTAAGTGGAGGGGGAAAAAAAAGGAAAGATTAATGTAACGTCAAGTCGTAATACAATTTGTCAGCTCTACACTTTCATTCAACTTCAACAGACATCTCTTTGGCAGCTGATTAAATTGGAATTAGTGAATTAAGTTTGTCAGAAAGAAGTCATTTCTTTTCTCCGCTCATCCTCCCTTCAGGCCACATCTGCCCAGACCTTAACACAAAAGAAACCATTTGCAAGTCATTTTCACTAGCAATCTCATATCGCTTACGGGAGAGAAGTGTCATAAAAATCTGGCGCAGAATTAAATAATACATATCTTCTGTACATCTCATGCTCAAGAAGACAGCGGCTGCAGCTCAACGAGGTGGCTCGCTCAAATATCCTCGCTCGTCTTTCAGTCAGAAGAAGAAAAATCCTTCCTTGATATGGCGCTCGGTGCTACACGACACCTTTAACATGTTCCGCCGTGTGGATAAATGCTTTCAGACCATTTCAATAGATTGCAGGGGTTCACTTTTAGCTGAATGTGCAGGATGAGGGATGAGGCTTGGAGCTGAGGAGGCGTCTTGAAAAATAACTTTGAAAATGCAGCATCTCCCCCCTCTGCAGTCGAGGGGAACGGGCGATAAACTTCAACACACCGGGGAGGAGAGCGTCCACAATGCTGCGTTTGCTATAGCAACTGCAATCCAAGAACGGAGTAGAAATGCACTCAGTTTATACTGCATCCATTTCTGCAAATAGACAGTGGCGGCTTTGGCGAAATGTTAAAGACGGCAGTTACCCAGAGTCAAGATTAACTATAATTGGCTACCATTTCAACCATTTACAAGTACTTCTAAGTGTTCCAATTGCGTGTGATTTGAGCTAGGACTGAATTGCCTTTTCCAAGAGCATCTCCATGCCAGTCTTTCCAAACCATACAATTTAAAATAAAAGCAAATGTTCACGAAATTTAAAATGAGCGTGTTTATCATCTACATTACATTCGGTTCCGTAGTATTGCATACAGTATGATTTATTATGTAGTATCTGGACTTCTGGAAAATACACCACACAGGAGAATAAAGCAGAATATTAAATACGCATCCAGTGCATCTTAAAGCAAGGACACTTGAAAAAATATCATTTTAAATTCCACGTAATTATTTTGTTGTAGTATCGTCCATCACCTGGGGGCAGCATATTTAAATCCAGTATATGTCAAGGTAAAACTCCCTGAATACTTTATTAGGTAGAGCCTCACACTCTACATAAATATTTCCGAATCTAAGTACATAGTATTAATAAAAATACAAATGCATAAACACAGTGAAGTAAAACTCACTAATGTAAATGTGTGCCATTGATTTGCTTTTTGGTAGCTAATAATCACATTGTTGCGTCCAGTGCATGTGTACATGTTAAGTATGTAGTGCGTAGGTGTAAACACCAAGAACCGGAAATGTTTATGTCCAGCAGGATTAGCCGCGTGGGACCGTTTCACATTTTGTTCTGTGCCGTTTTGAATTTGATCAGTGGTATAAAATCTATTCAAAGTCATCTCTGCAAGCTGACCTTATAATGGAGGTGGTTGCCAAGCAATTATATGCCTTTGCTCCTTCTGGGTGAGCAAAGAGACAAAAGTGTCGCGTTTTGAACGGCTGAGAAGCGAAAAAGGTACGCCGCCACGTGTCTGGAAAGCCCACTGAACGGGGGTTTATCGCATTTTTGCAGAGCCTCGCATATGTGCTTAGACACAACAAATGCACTGAAGGCGTGGAAGCACCTCATATGTATTCACAGGCTAATGCTGCCCTCCGAGAGCCGACTGATTGGCTTGTTTTAAAAAGATTCCCATTTCTTGGTGCGCGCATTGATCACAAAACAAATTGGGGTTCATCATCTCCGAGTGTGGGCGCGTCACTGCAATTGTGTCCGTCTGCTGTAGAATGAGCAGCGTTAAAGCTTCCTGATTGAGCGGAGGACACGAACCAAAGATTTGAGGAGCATGTCTATTGAATCCCCGAGGATTTTCTTTGCAGAAAGTTAAATTGACGACATGAGCGCTTACATAAGGAGGGCACATCTTTGATTATTGAACACGGGCCAGCGCTTGGTATTCTGCGAGTGGAAATTCCGAGCGGCCTCCCCGGTGACAGATTTTAAAACACAAATCTCAGATTGTTTTTGATTAGTTTGGCATACGACACTTAATCCCACTGACAAATCAAAACGCTTTAGCTCGCAGTATCCTTGTCACTCCCTAGTCACACGCCTCCCTCGTCACGACGCTTGCCAAAGATTTGGGCGGGCGACCGAGCCGTCGGCTCGGGTATTAACTGGCTTCTTCAGTTACAAGCCGCGCATGTGCGTCTCTTGCAGGAAATGCCATTCAGGCGTTCGGATATGGTCTTGACTACATGGCGAGTAAGAACGCGTCCGTCCCCGACCCCTCGACCACGGTGAAGACGGGGTCGGACCGGTTGGCCGCAACCACCGAGCCTCCCTTTGTGACCATTGTGAAGGTAAGGCTCCTCTTAAGAAAGCACCAAGTGTTTAAGCATCCCATTCATATGCAGCATGTATTGTGCGGCGTTTATCTATGGGTGAACTAAAGGTTTGTCTCTGCGCATATCGCTGGGTACATCCCAGTCGTCTTTGCATACGTTTGTTGAAATAGGCCTATTACTTGAAGAACCACAAAAATCACCCCTCAACTCGGCAACCATGAAAGGAGGATTTTGCGGTGGTAAAGCCGAGCGCAGCACGCCGTCCAAATTCACATCAAGTTCAATCTTTACGCCTCTCAAAGCAATTGGCACATCAGATCCCACGTTTCATGATAAGACAGTTTGCGCTACACCCAAGCTGATGACATCTGTTGAAATCATATATTTCTCCCGCACAGAATGGAATGGTGAAAGAAAATGGAAGGTGGGGGTTTTAATCTGGATTAGTGGTTCTCAAATGCTGGCCCAGGGCTTCTTTCTCTTCTGAATACCGTCTCCTTGGAACAGCGCAGTCAAGTCGACTGGAACTGGGTTCAACGTCTGCCGCGGAAAAAGCGCACAAATGTTTGTCTTTTAATAGAACGGTGCATCAGTTTCCGTTCAAATAAAGTGTGACAGAAACGACAGACGCGTACTGCCAAAAACTCCCCCTCTGTCTCTCTGGTAGCGGGAAGAAATATTTCACGCTGTGCTTTCGGCTAGGCGACATTTTCCCTTTTTTCCCCCCCTTGTGCAGCCTCTACTTTAAGACTAATGATGTTTTCTCACCTTTGCAGGAGACCTGCTTACAAATCACGGCTAAATTAGACTTAGCCGCGCTACAATTGTTTTGCTGCTGCTGATTGTGATGTTAATTTTATTTTGGTGTGGTTTGGAGAGTCAAATCCGTTCAGCATGGAATGGTTCGTATGCCGAATGAATGGCCTTTAATATTATTTATTTTGAGGTTTTCCAAGGGTCTTCGCAGTCATTGAATGCACACGAGTCATGCGCCATTGTATTTGCCTCCCCCTCTGTGCCCTCGCATAGTTGTGAAAACATCTTAACCAGAACTACGGTCGTAATGAGAACAAATATTAATAATGAGCTGCATTGGTGAAAAATATACACGAATGGGTGGACGTGAGGATTTGCGCGTACATGACAGTATTGATGCACCGATCTGTGCCTGTCTAACAGCGGCGCGGAGTTTAATTTATTGTAAAAATGGTAATTAGGAAACAATGCGACGTGTGATTTCTCAAGCAGGAAGTCTATAATTAGTGAGTGAGCTACGGGGACATTTTGGGCGGCCTTGCATTCTACGCCCGCCAATTAAAACCTGTCAGACTCGGATGACAGATAAATTGGGAGAACCTTGTTTGACTCCTGATGGCAGGGAACCTTAATGGACTTTCAAGCGAGCACATAATGTGGGGACGGACGCATGCATGGTTGAATGGATAGATGCATACATGCGTGATTGCTTGGGTAGAATAGTCTGAGGCCAACATTGTATATATTGTTTTTAAAATGCTAATGAACCAACACTGTGCCACTCGAATGACAATCAGCAGAGCACAGACCTCCACCAACGCTTAACAGTTATGAAAAGAGTCTAGTGCACCTTTTTCTTCAGGGTTACAAAAGTACAAGGTGTGTCAGAAAAGTTCCAGGACAGGAAGTTCTCCAAGTTGTTCAATTAATATGACTCTGCAATTAGTCGGCTAGTCCTGGAAGCAATAAACAAGAAAAAAAAGTACAAATATGTAGAACATGCAATTTCCTTTTCAAAATGAATCACCCTTTTCACTTACGTGACATTTGATGAATGAAAAGCAATTCAGAAGATCTCATTGGGCCCTATTTTCTCTGTGGAGTTTTCTTTCGTTTGGTATTTTGCTGGACTTTGCGCCGGTAAAATTGGGTGTTACGGGGCATTTGCACCTTTGTGGGATGGAATGTAACATTTTCCCAGCAAATCCTCACGGCATCCCTCATTTGCATCAAAATGAAGGCGAAGTGCATGCCTGAGTACGCCGTGTTTGATCGTGGCGGAAAGACAAATTATACGCGCTGGAGTCCATGCATGACACTGGAACGTAAACTGCATATCTCCCCTTTCAGATGACGGAGTTGGCCATTGAGACGTGCAATTGGAGACCGCCTTTCACCTCCCGATTGTGCGTCAGAGCGCAGACTACTTTCTGTCACCAAATTATCAGATGCGCCAGGGGCAAGGCTGCTTCGCGCACCGGCACGCGCAGACTGGCGCAACACGTCCCCAAACACATTAGACGAGACTTGCGCTGGCACGAAAATGAAGTTACGCTATGCCAAGCGCACGGGGGCCACGCGACCCAAAACATCTGCGAGTTACAAATATGACTTCAAATTCTGACTTGTGCCAAATTATGTTAAATACACAAAGAAACAGTGGCAGTCACAAATGATGGGGGAATTAGTAAACCGTCCGATGTCCATCTTGATCATTTAGACTCGTGAAAATATTTGCAGGTAGTTTCTCGTAACTGTCACTAAGGAAGGAAAATGTCGGAATTGCCAGGAGACAACAAAACTCTGACAAGTTTTGCCAAAAAGAATTATTAAATCGTATCAATATACAGTATTATGAAGTAATTACAGATTCTCCAAATAATGCCATATAGAAAATATAGAGTTAAGATTAAAAAGTAAGTAAAATTTAGTCAGTGTGTCCTCCTGCACCACATATCTTACACTGCTGCGCAACAACTGTTCATGCAACAACCCCCCTGCAAATTTTTGTATCTTTTTACACCCCCCGTGTAATCCTTCAAACAAGATTCGTTTTACTGCAAAGTTTTTCATGCGTTACAAAATCAAATGACAAAACAACAAAGAGTGGTGGCTTGAGAGTTTTGCGCGCGGTACTGCATGAGCAGATTTATAGCTACAGTGTACACTGTAAATCAATATATGAATGTGTGTCATGCGCGTGTAGCTTGAAGAATGGATCCATGTATGGATTGATGCATGATTAAATGTATGCATGTATGAAGTGCAAGAACAAATAACTTATGATATGAGGTGCAGTCAGTGAGAAGTGCAGAAAGTGTGTGTGACTCAGCCTGCTCAGGTCAGTCATACTGAGCCCTCAACAGCTCATTTAGATGCGTAATTATTCCACACGTCACTTCCACTTCTGACTGTGGGCTTTATCCCATGCTCAGTGAGTAAACATGTGGGCGGAAAGCTCGGTCCTGTGAGCTTTGGAAGTTACGAGTTGTAATGTGCTCATATTGCTAGGCTTTCTGAAGAACTAGTTAATGGGGGTGTTTACTATGGAACAAATAAAAACACTTTTTTTTAATATTGTTAAATCTAGGACTGAACAATTACACTCAAATTGGTATTGCAGTGTAGTAGAATGCAGTTTTCAAATTCCAAGGGCTGCAATTTTATGGAAATACACTGCTTCATTTCACTTGGTTATTTTTTTACATACCGTATTTTCACGGCTATAAGGTGAGCCGCATCAAAAGGCGCAGTCTCGGTTACGGGTGCTATTTCTGTATTTAACATGTGCATATGGTGCACTGTATTATTGGGAGCAGGCATGGTAAAACATATGTTAGCTTAAATCATATGCTAGCATGCATACTAGCTTTGTATGTTCATAAAAAGGTAGTTTGGGAAAAACTGGGTTTGGGTGTACTTTTTTGAAGTATTTAAGTTTTTAACACACCAGGTTCCCGCTCGTCATTGTCAAAGTTTGTCTCGTTGCCATGCGGCCCCGCAGAAATGATGCCGGCTTTTGCGAAAGCTCAAACAACAGCTAAGCAAGCACACGTTAGCTCAAGCCTCCACAATACATTCACAACTTGTACCTCACTTGGTCTTAGTAAAGCTGAGTTCGACATCTGTCATCCTTTTACAGTTTGGAAAAAAAATGTAACGTCATTTATAGTGCGCTGCTTAGCTGGAGGCGCGCATGTTTGAAAACGCCAGTTAGCATATTTCAACAGCATTGTTTACATAGGAATGAAAGTGAAAAACAATCATTTGAGGGAGTATGAAAGTACACTCACTGTTCACGACCGTGAATGTTACTTTAACAAATTGACTCTTACTGACGGGACGATATTTACCGATCCCTACACCCTCACTCACTGCATGGGTGATTTAACAGGACTGCCCACCGTGCAAAGGCTCGACATTTACACCAACCTCATAGAAACACAGAGTGTTTACACCAGAGATAATGTGAAAGTCTAAAGCCTATATCTACATCGCCTGGACACAATTGAAACATACTGTTAACGTTGAGTTAGCAAGCGGTTAGCATTAGCGTATGTAGGATATTTATTAAAAAAAAAATAATAATTATAATGACTAACCTGAAGTCATTTTAGTCACAACTAAGTCCAGCCCATATCATTTACAAGGCAGAAACTGATATGTTTCATAAAAGTACATTTCATGTTAAATTTTAACTACTTAAAGATACAGAAACCGTCTCTCGCCCCAACATGTAATTGGTAATTAGATTTTTAAGAAGCCACTGTAGCACAGTCATATGCTAATTTTCAGCTCAAATAAATGTAATCAATCCTGGACAGATGTAACTTCGGGCTGCTAAAAAAAAAAAAAAGACAAAAACAGTAACACAGTGCCAACGTCGCGATCACTAGCATCTACGTGAGTATGAACCTCCTCATTCACAAGGAGGACGTGCTTTTGTCAACAATTTATGGCTTGACAGAAGTTGGCAAGCTGCGGCGGTGTGCGTGTTGGTGTGAGAGCTCGAGTAAACAAGTGCGTGTTTGGACATTGTCGACTCGGTCACGGTGTCTAAATGTGTGGGTGTGTTTACGCCTTCTCAAAGGCCTTAGCGCATGTGTGGCTATCGGCTGCAGCCACAGATCTGGACTCATGTCAACAGGCTGCTGTCACACATCGCTGCCCCTGCTAATTAATTGGCTTTTAGTTGCAGATTTGTCTGGTGCATTGTCAAAACTACCCATGGCAACCCTGCCCCCCTCCTCTTCATTTTGGCAGCCTTTCCTTAAGCATTTACTCGTGTGGCAGGCTCTCTATCTTTTCTAGGAAAGAAAAATGTCTTTCACCTGTCATGATAATTCAACAATTTTCTCATTATTTATATTCTCCTTATACTTCATATCATGGAAGATGAGTTGCGGGGAGATAACGCCTTTTTTTCCCCTCGACGTAGGGGAAAATGGCATGAAGTGCAATTTCTGCAAAGGTTACATTGGAGAAGATGAGTTGAGGGGACGCCCGAGTACAAAATGTTTCATGTTTCTTATGATGTGTTTCTGTATTGCTGCGACGTGCTGAATATGATGCCTGCTGCAAATTGAGCGTGACTATGTTAACTTGGAGGCAAACTGTTGGGCTTTTGTGCTATACTAGAAGCCAAGAAAATTGGAAAAGTTCTCAAAATGCCAACAATTGTTCTGGGGGGGGAGGGACATATGAGGGCCATTGTTGTGCGTTGCAATAACAGTGCTACTCTAGAGGCCAGGCATTTTAATATCTGGACTGATGTGGTCCCATTGCTCTTTGCTATAATACAACCAGTGTGGCACATTTCTCTCATTTTGCACACAATGCAAAAAGTTCTGCCAGTTTTTTTTGTTTTGTTTTTTTTCTTTTTCATCATACCACATGCGACGAGTTTCATTTTACAAAGTACTGTAACTGTGTCGTTCTGACCTCTTCCCATGGTAATTCATGCCTAATGAAATATTGAAGCCAATCCCTGGGCACTGCTAGCTTCACTCGCTGAGCTTGGCAGTGTGTTTTTCTTGTAAATCAACTCTGTAATGATAGCTTTAAAAAAAAAAAACGGGTTGGCTCGACCTGAAAGAGGCGACACACAAAACGGCGCGGGGTACAAATACGCACGCATCAACACATTCGCTCCAGCGAAGATTTCACATTCGTGCCAAAGTGAGTCTCCCATGCGTTGAAGATTTGGACTTTGTGACTCACCACTTTCCTTCCTCTGCTCGGACAGCAGCCTGGTGTCACCTCCGCCCCGAATCAAATGCCACAACATGAGACCGAGTGTGTGAGTCACGTCTAACCTTTACACGTCTAACTCTCTCCCTCTCCATGTATGTCCCTCCATGTGCTCAGTATCCCGAACCGAGAGACGGCGGGCCCGGCAAACCTCAGGGCCTGCCAGGGGATCACTGCGCCTGTGTGCGTGCCAACGTCTGGGCTCTGCTTCTCGGCCTGGCTTTGGCTCTGCTCCGGGCTCAACATGCCTTATAGAAGTGCCAGGAGGGGGAAAAGAGGTCACCCTCCCACAAGCTGATCCCAAAAGCAGAAGGTGTTATTTCTCTGACTGATATTAAGAAGGCAGCATCGCTGGACATTTGATGTGAAAAAAAAAAAACTTTGAACGGGAGAATGCAAAAAATATATATATTTAAAATAAAATAAAAGGAGAGCGGGAGTTGAAATGCTTGACTTTGATTTGGTGTCATCCTACCTACGGACCACTTGGATGGAACACATGGCTTTACAAGGACCCTCGCTGGCATGAGGGCCAACTCTCTCCCATAAAGACCTCTCAGCAAAAGGAGGGAGCCATGATGCTCAAAGGCTGGCAAAGAGAAAACGATCAACGAGAAGGTGTAGAAAGAAACATTTCGGCTCTCAGTCTCGTTTGTATCGTCTTTGGGTTGTTGACTTGAGGGGGCCCAAGGATGATGATTACAGCGTGTTTAATGTAAACTGTAATCTGTAAAACCTACTCAGTGTTTTAAGTGTTGGTATAGTATCTGTGTAAAAAAAAAAAAAATTCCTTTTGGGTGCCCCCGGTGCAATTTGACAGGAGACAGCCAAGCGTTGTCAATGGTTCTTTGCTCATTTGAGATGTTGCTGTTGACCACCGTGGCAGTAAACCATACATCCACTTGCACATATGAATATCTGTCTCTATGTATTTAATGAAAAAAAAAAAAAAGAACAAAAAGAATACCTTGCTTTCTTTATCTCCGCCAAAATGGTATCTGCAGTCCTGTTGAACTATGATGACTGTGTCGACTTTGAAATGGATTTGTTACTTCTGTAAGGCCTTCATTATCCGCGTTTCAATGCGTCTATGTAAGGAATGATGACAAAGAATGTATACAGGAATGAGATTAAATGAAGCGTGTGCTTAGAAAGCTACAGCCCGATGTGTGAGTGATTGAACATGCTCATCAAGACAATCAACACTGTGTGTGTTTGCCTGAGTTTACGGTGGATATAAAAAGTCTACACACCCCTGCTCAAATGGCAGGGTTTGATATTATAATAAATGAGCCGAAGAGAAAACATTTCAAAATATTTTCCACCATTTAAGAGACCTAAAGTCTAACCTGCACAGCAACTGATTCAGAAAAAAAAAATCATTATTCTTCACACATCTCACCTGTCACCATTTATAGTGCATCAAATGAATGCCAAATAAGTTAAAGCTTTTCTAGTATGGTGACAAACATACCTTTTGAAATTTTGTTTCACTGGACGACAATACAAAATCTCCCAAACACACAAGGTGGGTGTGCACACATTTGTTATTCAGTTTTACGTGGTCTCTGAAAACTTGAGTTATCGATCTCACTAATGGTGGAAATAGTTGTGAAAATATTTCTCTCTTTTTTTTAATACCACCAAAACCTGACATTTGATCAGAGTGGGTGTTGAGACTTTTTTTTCCTTTTTTTTTTTTTTTAATAATCGCTATACAATACATGCCTGAGAAAATGTTGGGTCATCAATTGCAATGAGACCAGTTTGAGAAGGCAAGACAAAAAATCTTATATTGAAAAAGGAAGGAAAGCTATTTTTCACTGTCCAGTTAAATCTGATGTTTGTGCTGAATTTTATTGATAAGACTAGTGAGGTATTTTGCAGTGAGGCTATTTTTTTCCGCTCAAAGTTTTAATGGACTGTTTTATCTGTATGCTAAAGTTGCCATGTGTAGTTGCTACTGAGCTTAGCTGCATATAAAGATTGAATATTAGAAAAAGGCTGGTCTATTTTTTCACAGGTAAACCCCTAATATGGGCGCCATTGTTATTCACATGTGACCACCGGACTGAACATAACCAATACTTGTGAGAAGCGAATAGAAGACCTTTAGTGTTGCCGGCTGCACAGACGAGCATTAGTGAAAATTAGCTTCTGATAACAGGCACATGACAAGGGTTGCTCTGTTCACGACGGGCTTCCTATGCCTAAAACATCGGAATTTTGCCTGCAAATCAACCACTAAACGATGCTAACACAGCAGTAAGGTCATAATTACAGTAAATATTTGTATGAAAAACACGGAAGCATGCATTTCTGCCATGCTCAATTGTTGTCATGGTAACGCAAAGCCATACTCTCATTGGCACATGCCGCAATGGAGTGAGGTTGGGTGCACAGTGGCTCATTTGCATAAGAAAGGGCAGACTTCAGATACAAAGTTTAATTTGTTCGGTGACCACGATCTCATATCATCTTCCACCATTGAAATGAATGGAAATGCCATTCAGCAATTACAGAATCCGGAATAAGAAAAATACAATCAAAATGTTTGGAATGGATTTTAATTTTCAGCAAGAATAGCATTCTTTGAAGTTGTACTTTCTAAAAATATAGAGCAACAACAATTAAATGGAATATCGATAAATGAAGCTGTTTTTGTCACAATTCAGTGGAAATTGTTCCTCTCCTGATTGTGTGCGGCATGACGAGCAGAGGACAGCGTAATATAGACTTGTGCTTACATCGTACATATGTTGCGCGCTCTAATTGTTGATGCTTTTGACATGCAGTCCTTTGAGATTACGAATGGTTCCCAGTGAATTAATACGAAGGTAAAAAAAAAAAAAAATCATCGAAAGGCATAAAAAGACACTCAGTTATCACAAATGCTTCATGTTTTTTTTTCATTTTCTATTCCTGGCCTTGAGGTGTTTGTCATACAAATATTTACTGCCTTTACTTGCTAGTTATGTTGAGCCGTTCAAACAAATTCAGAAAACATCACCGCTCTGACAGAACTCGTAAAACCGAGGATCTCATGTCTACAAGATATGTGGCACAAAGTCATCCGATATAGTGTTGCAAGTATGTTACAGTTCATGCCACAACCCCCTCCCCCTACCATCCTCAGTTTTAATACAAAATCTTTGTAAAAATGGTGTGGAAAAGCACATACTTGCAGAGGAGGACTGTTAAAACACATTGGAGGAAACAACTGCTCTTTAAAGCGATGTAATGGCTCCGTTTCCCCATGAGTCTTGTTGCGGCCACTCTCATCTCTCGACACCAACTAATGATGCTGCTTGCTCGTCCAACGGCCACGCTTTCTCACAGTGCTCGCATGGCCTGCCGATGCACATCCTTTGCAGGGCGCTTTCAACTTAATCGTTTTATGTCCGCTTAAGAAGAATTTGGCCTTTGAAGTCTACATACAGGGCAAGTTGCGTAGGGAGGGAAAGTTACATGGGCCACACAAACACCAGGCGGTGGTGTCTGATTGCAATTTGAACACTTTGGCCAGTCTTTTTTTATAAGCATTCTAGAGCTCAATTGCACTCACATCAGACTTGAGTCGGAGTTAGCCTGCTGCATCGCATACAGAAGCAAAAGGCTTTCTTGTACGCAAGTATCAAATGCAAAGCGATGTTTTGGGTGACTGTTGCCGTTTTCTGTTCAGGAATCAATTAATTATGTGCTTTTAACCGCTTATGATGATTAGGTTTTTGCTTTTTTAATACTGCAGTCGGCAAAATAATTGCTTTTTCGGCTGAGCAACACTCTGCCTTTAGACATACTGATTCTTATTGTTCACAGAGTAGAGGATTTAGGGCAGGCACGCACTGAAATTTGGGTATAAAAATACAGAGATGAGCTCTCAAAGTATGCATTGGTTGAGAAGGAATCACACGAATGCATCACAAGGAAGACGGTTACAGCGCTGTCGCTTTGCGCAAAATGCAGCTGTAGCGAACGTAAATATTAGTAAAAGGACTTTCCACTGGAGCATGGTAAGTAATCTCTCGCAAAAGCAAACATTCTGCAAAATGTAAATTGCCTCGTAAATTTCCTGCAGCTGAATCCCTCCGATGAAACAGCAACAAATGTGAAGATGTTCTTTTTTAGTCGCCTGGATTCCATCAAAGTGAACACCGGCAGCTAAAGGCAATACATCATGTTCCTTCAAACTGAACCTGGGATTGTCCCGTGCAGGCAGATTTAGTCAAATGTGCTTTCGCTGTGGTAGAAATAGATGTAAAATGATTGTGAGCAGAATACCATTACTGACTGCAGCTCCTTGTTCTACACAAACAATGGTCAGTTCCCGTAGGAAATGGAAAGACGTTCTAATCTGTTGAGTTTAGTGCTTTGGCTCTCTCGCAGTCAAAACTGCACTCATTAGAGGTCTTATCTAAGCAAACTACAAAAAAATAAAACACCTTAAAAAACATTGTGTAATACTGTGTTGTTTTCACCTTGTTATTTTTTTCTTATAATCCTGTGAGGAAACAAACAACGGTATATATCAACTTGCGGTGAACTTTTCAACACTTTTGTATCGTCCAATATGATATAGAATAAAAAAAAAAATTATTATCTTTTGCGGCATATTATTTGAAATATATACTCATAAGGAGCATCGCAAGACACAGAGCAGCCACAAAATTGTGGTTACTTGAACAATGCGATGATATCTAATACATCGGTTAACCAAATATGGACAAGGGCAGAATTACTTTACAAAAATGCTTTTTTTGCTGTAGTTTACATCTTAAATCCAGTAAGTTCCATCCAACCATACATTCATTCATCTTCGAGAGGGGATCAGGATTTTCACGGATTAATATATACATAATGGGAAAATGGAGTGGAAAAAACTGGACCCCATCACCCTCTAAAAACCCAAATTATTTAAAAATGTCAAAAAATAATATAATAAAACCTTGGGTTATTAATAATGGCAACACAAAATGTCCCTGAAGTGAACAAGATTGTGTTTTCTGTAATGTTTGATTTTTGCGGATCCAATCAATGACGTCATTAACAAATAATGACATTCCATTTGATGGCAGATTTTGCATTAAATTTAAAATAAATCCAGTTGACAGATCTGCGTAAAGTCTCCTCCTATCCGCCCTCGTCCTATCCTAGCTGACTTTGTGCACATGGTGGACTACGCTATGAACTGGTTGCCCGTCAGTCGCAGATCACATATAAAAGACAGACAACCGTTCACTCTCATATTCACAGCAAACTGAACCCACGTTGCCTTCACATAGTCAGGTGAGAACTACAACACCATCACTGACCTGCATAAGTTTTGTTTTTTGTTCCTAAATGTTGCTTTCTGCCACTGACCACAATTCATCATTTTGCTCTTAATAACAAAACAACAACAACAAAATTTTGTTTGGCTCAACTAAACAGGCAATTAAAATAACAGCCGGATTAAGGGTCCCAACCCGCAGAAAACAAATTAATCAAATATTCATGGCGGCCCTCTCGTCAGCCCAAGTTTGAGGTGAAAAACACTGCTGATCAGCAGTTCCTTAACATGGCTCAAGAGAGATCTTATGCAGGAGTTACACAACAAGCAGCTCAATTTAGACACATTTCCAACATTTTAACGCTGCGCAAGAGTGCAGCGGTGAAGCGGCTTGAAAAGAGAAATAAAGTGCTTTTATAGCAGGAAGAAGTGCTCTGTCGCGGCTGGGTATGCTTGTTAGATGTACTGCCAAACTGATAACGATGTGTGTCTGCACAATTTAAGCTCCCAGATAGAAATACGTAGGACATGCGTTTGCGTTGGTGTAAAAGAGACAAACTTTAAAGCACAAACTTGCCGCCGCTTCTTTTGTGGTTGTGTCCTTGCGTCGCTTCATAGTGTATATTCAAAGTCCAAGCCAGTCTTTGCGCCAGCGTGTGAACTCTTGTGTGTAAACAGCTGTGCATGTGGATGCGATTGAGAAAGGAGGATTGAAACAGAGAATTTGCAGGAAAAGAAAATTCATTTTCTAGTAATCACCCCTCCATCAGTGCGGGGTTGTGTTCCAGACCTCACCTGCAATAATTCCAACTAAAGACATTTTCTGGGTCGTAATATGTACAAGCCATTCATTACAGAAGGTTTTAACCTGAAGCACAAAAGTTATGCGTTGAATGATAAAAAGATTCAGTTTGCAAGTGACCCTGGGTTATCAGGTCACTACGAATGCAGAATCTTGCAGTTTTTTTTAATTTTTTTTATCAAAAGTAATAAACTTAACTTAGCATCTCATAATATACACAAAACTCAGATCCAAAGATGTACATTACAAATTTAACCTATAGCTGTCACTTTCTGTCGGCATAAAAAGCAGGATTAAAGCAGATGACGTTCAATCATTTCGCAACAAAAACTACCACAAAGGCTGTGCTGAAATCGTAAGAGAAAATGTATAAACGCTTTCTTATTGATGAAATGTGCATGTAGCGGTTCTCCCAGACTCACCGGTACAACCTTACGCCGATGGCATTTTCGCCCTGGAGATAAATAAAGATAATGTATAAATAAAAATAAAAAAGTCCTTTTAAAAAAAAAACTTCTCGTCTTCCATGCCCAAATTGGATGTCGGTGCAAGACTAACGGAAAGACCATTCCATTTCTGGATAAAATGTTCATCTGTGGTTATTAACTGTATAAAAAATAGAACAGTGAAATACTGGGACCACAAACCTAGAACCAACAATGGAGGAGCATTTCCTGGACATTTTTTTTTTAATACAGTCAAAGGAGGCCAGCTTCTTTCTTCCCAATGTCGAGACATCGGCAGAGAAGGCAAGTAGCAGAAGGTAGTGTGCGTTTGCGCGTGTGTGCGTTTGCGCGTGTGAGTGTGTGTGCTGATCATTTGGGGGCATGGGGATGAGAATAAGCGTCAGGTAGCTGTAGCTTCACAACTGATTAATGAGTCAGTGGGATGATGTCGCTTATCAACATTCTGCACATGTTGGTGAGAGATGGTTTACTGGGGCTAGGAATTCCGCAATCACACCGCTACCATCGCCATCCCATCATTGCGTTGCTTTCCTTTTTTTTTTCTTTTTCAGTGGGGGTTCTCCTCATCTCTAAATGCCACCGGATGCACACTGATGCAATTGAAACCACCTCGAGTCGACCAAAGTGCCCGATAGTTTTGTCTGAGAAACATTTGATGAATCCGATCGCGTAGAAGTTCACGGCACGCATCACGGCCTTTGTTTCGTGAGATTAGCGCAGGAAATGATGTAAACACTCCTAATGAGACGTTAATGTGAAAAGTTGTGCAGTAAAGGGCAGCACGTTGACAGCTGGAAGAACACCCTGGCTAAAATTTTTAGCGATGGACACGGACGCGCTTAAAAATATATCCCATTTACAGCTGACACAGCTGAATGTTTGATACCAACGCAGATTGATCCAGTTTGATACGGCGTGTGGATTTGTTGCTTTTCATAAATATGTACACCACGCTTCAATGGCTCTCTAAACCAATGTGACAGGAGGCTGGAATGACAAATCATCGTCTTTATTGTCATTAATTCCGACTTTTACATGCACATTAACAAAATGTCCTCAGCATTTGCATCGCAGCAGTGGAAATGAAGCGCACGCTGGAGGAAAGTACGGCTCGTGAGAATGCAAGAGGGAGCAGTTCTGCGTGGTTTCCGTGTCTTACCAACAACCAGTTCAGCAATGCAATAAACTGCGCAGTAACAAAAGTCGTTCATAGGACTTATTAGTGAAAACTGGCTTTGGAAATTGCTTTTATCCAAATAGTGGTGTCTCTGGGGTGCCTGCCCACCAAACAAGTGTGAAATTAAACAACCAGGTAAATATGTCGCTATCTGCCTAGTTCTGAAAATGTGTCCATACGCGAGCCATTCTGAATTTTGTGGGTTGTAGCATATGTATATGCCAAAATTATGATGTCGCAATAAGGCTAGTGTACATAATAACAGACTTTCTCCATCTATGACATGTCAGCCCAGTTGGGTGAAGCTCCAGAGCCACTTTCAAGCCACGGCTGGAATTCGGCAGCTGCGCTTAACTGAAAAAAGACGATGCAGAAAGACCCTCATCCTGCACAACTGTGGTCAGATCAAAGCCAAAGGCTGCATTAGGAAAGCTTCTTTGGCCTCGCATTGACCTATCAGTATATGGGGCGGGGTTAAAAGTCGCTCACTTGCATTGGATAGGTCCATGTAAAGTGAAACTTTTGATCGTTGAGGTACTTCTGAAAAAAAAAAGCATGTCTTGCATGTCAGGAAGACACTTGGTAGCTCTCACAATGCGTAGCAAGAGACCATATGCAGCAGGAGAGGAGAATGTTTTTGAATTTACCGGAACAATTAAATGCTCCTCTGCTAGATAGCAAAAAGTACAATAATCGTGGATATCCGCCTGTTGGCATTCCAGAATAAGTGGCTTCCTGCGAGTTTATCATCTTTTTCTTCCACATTACACTTCTGTGCAGTTCTTAAACTTTTGCTGCTTGTAAAAAGGAACAGCTTATTTTTTTTAGGGTTCAGCATAAACATCCATTGGTCGTAACCTCTGTCACACACTTTTACCAACTTCACCACTTTTACAAAAAAAAAAAAAAGAATCTTTGTTCATGACAACAGGGGAGCCCGGAAGGAAATTAACTTCACCTATTTAAATGTGCGAACGTGGTTTATTGGCTTTTCAGGATAATTATCTCAATTAACAGCGAAAAGAACTTGGTGATCCTGTTAAAAAGATGCCCTTTTGGCCAAAGCTGCAAAAAAAAAAAGGTGGTCAGTGGAAAAATGCAGACACTGATGTATTCCATTCATGCAAACTAAGCAGTGTCAGTACATATATCAACACATCCCCAGTGAAGATAATACAATTTGATAAATGCAAATGGTACACTCATGATATTTTTTTTTTCATTTCACACATTCATATTAACAAGCCAGTTTTATTGGCGGAATCTCTGGAGATGCACGCATGATTCAGTTGTCCTTGTCACTCCCGTGCAACATTTTAATCAAAATCTAATAAATGGTCTCTGGTTGGAGGGCATTCATGACATAAAAGAAAAACATGATATAATATAAAAAGGGGGCCTCTTCAACAGTGAGACACTTAGATTGCAGGTTAAATCTCTGACATTGCCGAGTCTGGTGTGCTTGAATCATTTGAATTCGTCTGAACATTTTTTTAGTATTACATTGGAGACAAAAGCAATTATATATATATACGAGCTGAAGAGAGTGCAGCGTCAGCTGAGAAGGAGGATCCGAGAGGGGAAAAAGTCCTACAGGATGCGGATGGAAGAACAACTGCAGCGGAACAATGCCAGGGATGTCTGGAGGGGCCTGAAGACCATCTCAGGCCACGGACAAGCAGGTAAGACCCAGAAGGGGGGGGGGCTTCAGTGGGCAAATGAGTTGAACCTATTTTTCAATAGGTTTGATCAAATGTCTGACCCCGCTCAGGCTTCCCTGATGCAGCCCCCACCCACCCCTCCTGCCACTGCGAACAAGACCCTCTCTCCCCCTCTCTCGCCCCTCTCTCTCTCCACAGGCTCCAGTTCCCAGCCACATCAGACAACCACCACTTCCTCCTGCTCAGCCTTGTTCCTCACAACATCTCAGGTGAAGAACCAGCTGAGGAAGATGAAGGCGAGGAAGGCGGCAGGCCCAGATGGGATCAGCTCCCAGCTCCTCAAATCCTGCGCAGACCAGCTGTGTGGAATCGTCCAGCACATGTTCAACCTGAGCTTGAAGCTGGGCAGAGTCCCCCAGCTGTGGAAAACATCCTGCCTGGTTCCGGTTCCAAAGACACCCCATCCGAAGGAGCTCAACAACTTCAGACCAGTGGCGCTGACGTCTCATCTGATGAAGACCCTGGAGAGACTGGTCCTCGTCCATCTGCGCCCCCTGGTCAGCTCCTCAATGGACCCACTCCAGTTTGCATACCAGCCTGGCATCAGTGTGGATGATGCCATCATCTACCTGCTCCACACTTCACTCTCCCACCTGGAGAAGGCGGGGGGCACGGTGAGGATCATGTTCTTTGACTTCTCAAGTGCTTTCAACACCATCCAGCCCGCCTTATTGGGAGACAAGCTGGAGCAGGCGGGAGTGGCCCACCACCTCATCACATGGATTCACAACTACCTCACAAACCGGCCACAGTACGTGAGAACACAGGACTGTGTGTCTGACGTGCTCCTCTGCAGCACGGGAGCGCCGCAGGGAACTGTGCTGGCTCCCTTCCTGTTCACCCTCTACACCTCGGACTACAAATACAATTCCACAACCTGTCACCTGCAGAAGTTCTCTGATGACTCTGCGATTGTCGGCCTCATCACTGACGATGACGATCGGGAGTACAGAGGGGTTACGCAGGGGTTCGTGGACTGGTGTCAGCAGAACCGCCTCCAAATCAACGCTGGGAAATCCAAAGAGCTGGTGGTGGATTTCCGCAAGCGTCGGCACTCTCCACCTGCACCAGTGAATATCCAGGGAACAGACGTTGAGAGGGTCTCAACTTACAAGTACCTGGGTGTTCATCTGAACAATAAACTGGACTGGAGCGACAACACAGGCGCTCTCTATAGGAAGGGTCAGAGCAGACTCTTCCTACTCAGGCGGCTGAGGTCCTTTGGCGTTCGGGGAACACTCCTCAGGAACTTCTATGACTCGGTGGTTTCATCAGTCATCTTCTATGGAGTGGTCTCCTGGGCAGGAGGCATCTCGGGCCGAGACAAAAAGAGACTGGACAAACTGGTGAGGAGGGCCAGCTCTGTCCTGGGCTGCTCCCTGGACTCTGTGGACTCAGTGGGGGGCAGGAGGATGACGGCAAAACTGTCATCAATGCTGGACAAACCAGCCCACCCATTCAATGACACTCTGAGAACACTTTACAGCTCCTTCAGTGACAGACTTTTACACCCTCGCTGTACCAAAGAGAGATTTCGCCGCTCCTTCCTGCCAACTGCTGTCAGACTTTTTAACAAGAACATTGGGTCAGGCCTACAAACGGGAGGGCATTAGTGCAATTGTGCAGTCCTAGGATGCAATATTAACTACTACTGTACTTTCAGCCAAGGGTGTACTTAAATATTGACCAATGATGTATTTTGTTTACCATTACAGTATTCTTATTACAATACTTCTATCACTGTAGTATTTCTACCACTGCAGGATGTTCACTACTACAGTACTTTTATCATTGCAGTACTTTTATCATTGCAGTATTTTTCTATCATTGCGGTACTTTTACTATTACAGTACTTTTACCATTGCAGTACTTTTACCATTGCAGTACTTTCATCATTGCAGTATTTTTCTATCGTTGCAGTACTTTTACTATTACAGTACTTTTACCATTGCAGTATTTTCTATCATGCAGTACTTTTCTATCATTTCAGTACTCTTACCATTACAGTACTTTTATCATTGCAATATTTTTATGATTGCAGTATTTTCAATCATTCAGTAGTTTTTATCATTACAGCGTTTCCCCCTCCGTATAATGGACAAACATTAGGAGTGTTTCCTTACACTTAGATACGTTTATACTGTGTATATTTGCATGCTTTTTCTGAATGTCTGCTGCTAATGTTATACATTAACGGCTACATTACGCCGCCGACTCTGTGTGATCTATATCTTTGCTGCTGTAACACCTCAAATTTCCCCATTGTGGGACTAATAAAGGACATCTTATCTTATCTTATCTTATATATATATATATATATATATATATATATATATATTATTTATATTTATATATATATATATATATATACATATATTATTTATATATATAAATAATATATATATATATTTTATTCATTTATTTTTTTTATATATATATATTTTTTTTTTTTTTTTTGCTGAGCAGTTTTCCCCTCCTGTCGAGAAGTCTCCCTTTCCTTTCCTGACTCAGGGGAAGTTGCTTTAACCTTTAAAAGAATGAGTATGATTGAGGATGCCTTAAAACAGTGTGAGGCAATGCAAGCATATTTATCAAACGTGAAATTCAGTTACTATCATCACATCAAGACGAATTGCACATTATCTTGCGGATGACAAGTCAGTAAGTCAAGTAAAGCAACAAATCATCCGATAGGTTGTGTTGAGCATTTTGTCGATCAAAGCAGACGGTAAGAGATCTTTTTCCTCTTGATAAAACTGAATTCTGCAATATAAATCGACAATTTTTATGAATAAGGCTGGAGGGTCAAAGCCGGATGGGAACCGAGATAGCGGTCGGAGGGCGGGGGACTGACGAGCAAAAAAAGGGCCCAGCTCTGGCGAAAACATATTTGCTTAAAGCCATCGGTAACCGGAATATCCCACCGAGTTGTCGCCAGACTTTCGACAACGCAAAAACAGGCGGCAGCCTTGTCGGCTGCATCACCTCTCCTCTTGGTGTTGTATCCGTGCGCAGGCCCATATAGTGAAAAAGTCATTCAGCCTTTGGCTCACACAAAATAACAGATTTTTGTGCACATACTTCTGGCTAGTTGCATACCATTCACACAATCAAGCGGGGTTGCCATGACAAAAAGTGAAAAAAAAGTGCTCTTTAGAAATATGCGCACCATCACAATTGTGATTTTGAACCTTTTGGTCTCAGGGCAAATCATGCTCATCCTTCATTCACTCCAACTGTGGTGGTGTTGACGGGCTGTTAGCTCAATGAAGACTAAATTGGAGAGCCACAGTAACAGACAGGAGCACTTTAATTGGAAATGGAAATAAACAAAACGAAAAACGCTGTTTATTTTGAAGCGAGACTTTTGATCGTGTGGCGAGCAGAGAGGACAGCAGACCACTTGAGATGTAATTGTTTGCTCCAGGGAGGCAAGCCTGCACATTTCAATTGTCAGGAAAAAGTGAGGATGCAAGAAAGCTACGGGGGAGGGACTGGCGGATGGATGAAAGAAAAGATGGAATGGAGAGAACAGAGACAGCAGAAGAAAGAGCAGGACAAGCTCCTGGAATTGCGAAACAATCCGATATGGATTCGCCCGTCGCGGCCCGACTTTGACTGCGCCATGCTCACGCTACGAACTCTGACATGTTGGGTGGTTATTGATGGAGCCATCATAACCAGCCTGAACATGTGTAATGAAATTCTCCTCTTCTTATTAGATTTGGCAATGGGATTGCCGTCTCTCACGCAGCTGCAGTCTGGTTTCTATTGCATAGTCGCCAAGGCCGCCCTACGCCGAGTATGCACACACACTCCACAGAAGTACATGTGATTGTGGACTGTGTTTCGCGCCACTCTTGCTGCTGTTGTCATTTACCCTCACCCAATGGGCGGGACAACAGTGAGTTTTCACTCCTTCCTAATTTGACTCTCGGCGGAAGCAAGAGCAAAAGCCAATCGCGAACATGAGTTCCCGACGAAATAGGCCACAGGTGCAACACCAGAGTTGTTGCGAGCTACAGGCAGCATGCAATGCTTTCTCAGGGGCAGCAAAAGAAGCCAGTGTGTTAATGAAACAGAATAGCGAATGTGTGTAATACAACACAAATACATGCATAATTTATTGTATATATAGGATGGGAACTGAATATTTCATCAGACACCGGTTCATGAACAGCCTTCGTGGCCACGAGAGGAGTTTGGATCCAAATATCCAAAACAGAGGAAAAAAATGAAAGGCGAGAAAGCAGAGACGGAGTACAAAATTCACATGACAGGTTTGGTTATCTTGAATGCTAATGCAGTCTGTGTGCTGGCTGGAGTGACACAGGGATTTTTTTTTTATTGATAAATGGAGCAGAACTATGCTCTAATACGACATATGCAGACACTTTGCAGGGACCTGGGTAAAAGATGCTCTCCAAAAAGGCACTGATGAAGACCGACTGTCTGGACTTGGCTCACATTACTCCCCAACCTCGTGGCCCAGCACGTTTGCATGCTTATGATGTATACATACTGAAAGAATCATTATTCCTGCTACCTGGGGTGATTTCAAATGGTGTGGGTGTTTTTTGTTTTGTTTTTTTCTTTAGTTTGCAGGATCTCTTCTAAACGGCGCAAAGTTGGAATATTTGAATTTAGAAAGGGTGACCCATCAGGACGCCTGCTTTAAATAAAACACAGAGCAACCCATAACTGACTTTTCTCACTTTCAATCTGCTTTTCAAAGAATTTGCTATTCAAAATAGGGCCAAAACCATCTTTTCCATGGCACTGGTCAACTTCCATTTTTATTCGCGCAGTGGGCACACATTTGCCCTTTGGCATTTGCAAAGTTACATATTCTCAGATTTGATTCCAAATCCACCCTCTTTAATTCATGGAAAAGCATTTTGTAATGCGACAAAATAAGTCTGAAATAATTCATCTACACCATGTATATTTATTCAGTTGAAGTGTCTCTAATTGAGACAGCGAACAATCACCGTGAAACACACCAAGAAAAAGTTCCAAAATCTATCCAGTTACGATAATGGAGCTACGTTAGGTTAGATGGAAACGGCGCAAAAATGAATGGACTCCATAGCAGCAGAAGCTGAGTGATGGTGTCGTCATTCACTGGTCGGACTGGAATAGAGTCAGCGGTTCCAAAAATGGATGGATTCTTTCTTTAAGATCATTCGTTGAGGCTCCTTTTAGAATAAGTATCGCCCCAATAAAATCGGTGAGGTGTTGAAGTCGATAGAATCAAATGTTGTTAGTACATATATTTGTGTAAAACTATTGAGGCAGCCAGTACAAAAGCAAAAAAACATGGTGCATGACGACAAATTGTCAAGGAGCAATCTAAAAGGTTAAACCCCGTAAATGTATCTTGAAAAATCTATTTCGGGTACGCAGAAAAGCTGCAAGGCAAAGCACGTGCACAGAATTTGTCGATAGGTATATGTGAAAAACATGCATGAAAATTTACACTTTCAATTCATGCTGACTTAGAAGTTCACAATTCATCACAATTCAAAAGCAACGTAGCTTCTCTCTGGCGAGTGAGCAGTTCCACTCAGAGTGGCTGCTGCAGGGCAGCACAACAACTTGCATACCCTAAGCCAATTAGAAAATTACCCCCTGCATATGAAATACTGCTCAATGCCGTGCAATACCAATTCCTCTAAAATGGATTTTTTTGCTGCACAAGCACATCTGCTGCAACTGTACGGCTGTTCTTATTTATTCCCTGCTCTTAACAGTCCTATCAGGGCCAAGTAAAAATGATGTGAATTATTTGTATGTCCATGAGTCCCCTGAGAACAGGCCTGAGCTGACAGATAAGCAAATCAAACATTATTGATAGAAATGCATCACGGTGATGAATATTATATTGATGTGAATTTATGGCTATTAAGTTAGGATCGCAAAATGCAGATGGAGCGTTTCAGTGAAACGTATTCTGACGAGGAAAGTAATGTGTTGTATGTAATGGGAAAGTGACATTTTGGTGCAAAAAAAAACTGAAATTCATTTTTAAGAAAAATCCCTTTATCGGTTTTACTGATGGTGTAGTGCTTCTCGCATCTGAATTGAGTGACACACCCGTGTGGACTGCTTGTCTTCAGTTCCTTCTCAGTGGCAGTGATAGTATGAGTGTGAAAGGTTGCCTGTCTCTGTAAGTACTCTGTGATTGACTGGAAGCCTGTCCAAGGTGACTACCTTTCACCTGGGATATGGTCCAGCTCTCCTCAACCCTTAACAGGATTAGCGCTCTGGAAGGTGGATGGATGGATACCCAAACGTGTATCACTTCAAAATTCTGTCAAACTACAGCGAAAGGTCAAACTAAATAATTTCTGTGACACTTGCGTTCTATTTTTAATGCCTCTTTTAGAAGCTGCCACTTCTTGTGGAATATGTTTTGAAAAAAAATCCAGGGAGGCAGTGTGGTGAGACATTTTGGTTAGCCTCACACTCAAGAGGTTTCGGGTAAGAATCTCGGTTTGGACAAAGTTTTTTTTTAAGTTTTTTGCATGTGCCACCCCATCTTAAGCTTGCTATGTTGGATTTAATATAAATAAATAAATAAATAAATAAAAATTCTTTACAATAGGTTCTATACCAGAGGTCCCCAACCACTGGGCCATGGCCCCGTACCGGGCCGGCCACTTTGGACTGGACCGCATAAACGGGGGAAGAAAAAAAACAAAAAACTCTTGTAGTCAAGGCATGTCAAGATGCTAATTGTCTCGGTCGCATTACGCTAATATTAAACATACAAGCTAGCGAAATGAGCAACAATAGCACCTACGAGAGCAACTCGTCATATACACCGGCACATGCTAACACAAACGCAATATGAATCAAAATACCATGTTTCCACAAAGAAAGTAACATTGCAAAGAAAGTTTTTAACATGACTTCCCCTTTAAGGAAATAACGAGCATTGGTGAAGTTGGCATAAATGAAGAACCAAACGAGTTATTACAGCCAATCAAGGACGAAAATCCATGAGAATGAAAATGGTCTAATTTATGATATAATAAAATCAAAGACTGCTGTACCCAACCTCTTGGGCAAAGTCGGGTTGATAAAGGGTTAATCTAACCCAATGATAGAAGATGAACAGAAGTTAAAGTCCAATAAATGAAAATTAAAGCTACAGGGATGAAAGGTGAACATATTCCTTAGAGGGAGTAACTGTCTCGGTGTCAGTTTGTGCGTCGCCACACATAGTAGATAAAGTGTGTGTTTCGGTTTCAGCCCTGGGCGGTTGGACTATCCCATGCTTGTGTACAATGTACAAGCACTGAAGCATGAAAGGAGGAGGAAGGGGAGCTGGCTGGGGGTGCTTGAGAGACGAAGGACCTAACGTTGAGAGGGTTGACGGGAGTGCAGAAGAAAAACAACAGTAGCGAGCCCCGCTCTCACCTCACCCCCACTCGGAGTGGAGCTCCAGGTTTGGATTTGCAATGAGCTTGTTAGCAGGAGAACAACACCACACAACCAACAAGGGCCAACCCCACAGGGCCCCACGGGCGCCCCGAGCATTTGCGGACTCAACAAATCCAATGTCGGGCCCAAACATCTCCTCTTACAATCATCGTGGAGATGGGGGGTGAAAATAGGAAAAGAGAGAGAAATTGTGAGAGGCAAAAAAAGATGAGGAAGACAGGTGGAGGAGGAGATGTGGATACTGAGGCATAATGAGAATTGGGAAAACTGAGGAAAAGGAAAATGAAAGCGGGGGGGGGGGGGGGGATTTGTCATTGTGGCAGTGATTAGACACCTTTATACGTGTGTGTGCGCGTGTGGGGGTGTGTGTGTGTGTGTGTGTGTGAGGGGGTTGGGGGGATTATTAAGAGCACAAGGCAGATAGACAAAGCGTGTAGAGAAAAGACTATGAGGGGAAAAAAACAGGTGAAAAACAAACATACCTGCTGACAAATGATTGGATTGTTTTTTTTTTCTTTTTCCAAAATCACTCTCCAGTGCACTTTTTCGCCGACATACACTCACTGTTTACAACATTGGATCCACCTTTGCCATCGAATCAGAATCATTGGAAGAACTATTGATGACTGGGAGGAATCTAACCATTGGGGGTCCTCAATCCTGTTCCTCGACTGCCCTTGTCCAGCCTGTTTTCCATTTCTCCCTGCTACAAAATACCTGATTTAAATGAGCCAATAATCAACAAGGCCTGCAGAAGCTAGATACCGATCACCTTCATTATGATTAGATTCTGTGGAAAAAAAATGCAAAAAAAAAAAAAAAAAACTTGACTGTAACAAAAAAAAACAAAAAGAAAATTGCATGTTCAAGAGAAGTACATTACTAGCACCTGAGTAAAAATTTGAATGTATGGATAGATACCACACTCCTTTTGAGCGGCGAAATTATGGCTAATGTAGACGCTTTCCATTCCCTTTGATGGGACAGTCGAGCCTGCTAACGTGGCCGCCACATATGTACATGCATTACTTGTGATGGGAAAGTTGCCCCTGCCAAAATGGCCGCCACATTGGCAACCTTTTTAGCCAGCTCTAGACCACTGTAAATCTGTTCAAGACCAGAAAGCAGCACAAGCTGGACACACATGACCAGTTTCTGTCCGTTGAAGGCCAGTAAATAAATTACTGACAATTTGGGCACTTGAAGACTTTGAGAGAAACTGTAAAAAAGGGGCATTTTGAGTGTGCTGGCTGCTAAATCGAGGTCCCACTGCATTGTTAAATTAACACCTCTGTGATAGTGTATTAAGGCTTTTTTTTCTTTTCTTTTTTTGATTTAACACAGTTCTTCAGTTGTATGTTGTTAGACTGTAGTTGCATATCCTGTGCTTTCTGAAGATGTTATCAAATCATTACAAGTTAATCTATGCATGAACAAAAAAAAAAAAATTGAAGCATGGGTAAAAATTTGTAAAATAAATTCAAAAAGATAAATTGCTCACAGCGAAGGTCTCTTATTTGTGCTAACTGGTGCAAGTTCACTGATGAAGTGAACATGGGTTCAGGTTATAAGTCATTGAACCAACCCAAGAGTGATCACCCTGGCAGCCTTACAAAAGAGTAATTCACAAAGTGACTCCCTTCATGGATAAACACCAACGGAACCAAATCAAGAAGGTCTGCTGAAGCAGTTGTTTTCGGGTTAGATTTGTCAAAACTGAAAATTGAGCATATCTTCAATGAAAGAAAAAAAATGGAATTAACATCCTCCTTAGGAGCAGCAGTCAGAATAAGTCAAAGCTATATGTGCCCGTGCGGTAGTTTAGAACTCAGTGTGATGAATGTTGATAGTCTAAAATGAACTAATAAAATGGATTCTGCCTCACTTTTAGATATTATTTTCATAATATTGAATGCCCTCCGGGAAGACAGCTTGGTTCTGGTTCTAATATTGAATATTCCAACTGTTTCATTCGTTATTTAGAAGTTTAGTAGGGAATGAAATGAAAAGATGAGTGTTATAAGTGTAATAAATATATTCTCTTCCCTTATGTAAGATTGACTCAAAAGTTGCCTCAAACAAGCAGATTGACCGAGTGTACTTGTTTTACCATTACTAAAGTTGTGCTCCAGATTTGCTATCAAACAATTTTTTTTATTTTTTTATTTTGTATTGCAAGGCAACCTTGAGTCTTTAAAAAGGTGCGCAAGAATAAAGTGTTTCTGCGCATGTGTTATGAAACTAAATTCATGACTTTTTTTGTCAGTATTAATCCTAGGCCAAATAAATTGCATCAAACTCATTTTTTATTTTATTTTATTTATTTAATGTAGGGTACTCTGTAAAGATATTTGAAAAATACTTTGTATGTGACTACAATGGTACCTGAATGTGGCTTCTTGGTTTGTACGACATGTTCTTACGCCACTGCACAAACGACTTAATTGCTCTTTGTTCCAAACCTCGAAATGTCATCACTACACTAAACTTTTCTTGGCCGTGAATGAAAAAAATGTAGGAAGATGCATTCTTATATGGCTGTGCAAATGAGTTCATTGTGTGGCATTCATCACCTCGAAACAAAACATCGTATGCTGTCCGTTTAAATGCAAGCTAATTTATCTTTGCAAGATGACATCTGACAGACATGTTAATCATGCGTAAACACACACAAAAGGCAAAGAAGAAAACACACATCAAGTAGGCTTGGCATTTTACTTTATTTTGGAGTCAGCCAGTCCTCCCTCAAGCACCTCCAACTGGTCCAAAATGTTCCTGCTCGCCTTTTAACTGGAGCTCAGAAGAGAAAGCACATAACTCCAATCTGTTTGTCTTCAAATCTTTAAATGGCCTCGCCCCAGCGTAGCTCTCTGAGCTCCCCCACCCCTACGCACCTGCCCGCTGCCTCAGGTCTGCTGACCAAACGCTGCTGGAAGTGCCGAGGAACAAATTTGTACTAATGCAGTGTGAAACTGGGACATTTGAGTTTCGTTTGATATACTCACAGGACGCCATGACTTATTTTGTTGTATAAATGCCAACGGGTGAATACACAGGTTTATTGTACCTTCCATTGTAAGAGCACTAAATCGTTCTGGTTATCACTCACTAAACGTCATCAGCATAGATAGATAAAGATATATTTGTAAGTAATAATAATTTGGGGAAATATGAAGTGAAATTGTCAGAGAACGCTAGTATCCACTGTCCACGAGATGAAGTCTTTTGACTTGCAACCGACAGATGACGCTAAATTTGAGCATTGAAGCAAAGTTTGATGACTTGCAAATAAGTCAAGCGCACAAGATGAGAGCTTTGTGCAGCGAAGGTCCCACCCGAAGGAGATTCATAGACACATACGACAGGCATAAATGTATAGATGTAATAACTCCTGACACAGCAATTTACTCCAACCACTGTACACTTGCCTCAAGTCGTTTCTCTGGCACCCTTCCCAGCTCGTGCACGCCAATGATGGGCACGGCTTGCAAGGGCCGGTTCATCGCTGCACGCACATTTAAGGATTATATTGTGGCTAATGGCTATTATTATTGCCATTTCAGAGGAGTTTTATTAAGAGGCGAAGGGTAGTGCACATTTTCTTCTATCAGACTGAATACTTGCATCTCCAAGACTATTGATTTTTTTCACTCTCACACACACAATAGATAAATCACCACTGTTAAGTCAGTATTATGCCGATTGTATAAAGAATCACTAATATCCTGACATTGACTAGCTGAGATTTTTCCGATTGTTTCAGTGTCCAAGAGATTTGCTCTCAATCCATTTTCAACACTTAGGATATATTAATAATTTGTAAAAAAAAAAAAAAAAAATAAAAAAATAAAAATAAATAAAAATAACCCACCCTCCATTTAAAATAAAAATTTAATGTGATGTTGAATCCTTCAAAAAAGCTGCAGTGTGGCGCTCGCTTCACGTGAAAGTAAATGCACATGGGATGTCACCAAGTGATGCATTTATCCTAAATGACTACTCGTGTCTTCTATCGCATCGTAATGATGAGTGCATGTTATCAAAAAGACATCAGCGGAAATATGCGTGAGATGGAAAGGAAACAGAGCTGGACTGGGAGTTGCAGAGTGAACGTGTCACGGAAAAATAAGAGAGGGGTGATTAATTGATGAGGTCAAGTATGTTACGGGGAAAGGCGCACGCTCGTTGATGGTTGCAGCTAATGGAGGAAGGCAATAAGGCAGTAATGGACAAACATGACACTGGCGATTGGTTCTCCAGAAGGCCAAATGCTTCCTATCAACAGAGGAGTTTTTTTTTTGTTTTTTTTAACGGGCGACTTTGCTTTTAAAGCTCGGACCAGAGGATTGGATTAAGGCTTCATTTTGTAAAGTTCAAGCATTTCAAAGATAGCACTCAAAGGATCTCGCAATCCAAGAGCATGGCCTTCAAACACCCAAATCCTGCTTGGATTCTCAAGATATAAGAAGAAATCATAAAATAGAAGATCCGCGTCGGATGCCTCAGTGTTATCGCTGCGTGTTCACTTTTTAAAGGATATATTCAGAAGTGTTGTGCGTTTCTTTTGGCCATCTTCCCTTTCATCTTTAGACAACTGGGACGCACCATTGATGGAATACGTGAAGCAGCTCAAGTGAGAAAGGAGGTAAAGAAAAAAAAAATGTGGGGAAGTAAGGTGACTGGTTGGGTAAGAAAATCCCAAAGTAGTGTATTCGAATGACAGCGACATTCTCTGCATGACAGAGCTTTAAATCCAATCTAAAATTCATTCTCACTAACTGTCTTCTCTCATTTTTCAATCCATATCTTATTGCCCCGTGTGAGTACAGCTGAAGGCTATTTTAAAAATATAAGTTGAAAGTTAATATTCTTATTGCAGTCAGATTGGGTAACATGCACGATCTGAAATATAAAAAATGTGACATCAATTGAAAAATTAATAGTTGAGGAACTACCTTTCCAAGGCAAATTGAATCGAATGGGCTTGGTGTTGGAAAATGTAAGACTCATCAAAATTCCAACACATTCAAACAGACACAGCTGTACCCCATTTCACAAACGGCGAATATACGCACTGCCTGTGACGCGATGCGTGCTTCTCATATTTGCCGTCCTCTTTGAAATTTTTTTGTGCCATGGTCACATTTGCTTTCAGTTGGTGAATTTCCTTGGAAACGCATGCTGCACTTGTTTGACAGTTATTCATGCTCGACAGCATATTCTATATAATAACACAAAATACCTTTTCATTGCTTGTGAATGCCATTTCTTACCTTGGAAAAGGTGAAGCAAAAAGTAGTTGAAAAAAAAAAACTTTCATGAAACAAACTTAAGTTTCACGCTAAACTGAGCGCTGCATTTAAGTCGTGACATTTACTATTTGGGCAAAATTTACTTATCGGGGGTAGTGCTGTAGAAAGTAACAGAGCTGGGCACTTGACCCTTTTTTGCCGGTCAGTCTGCCGCCCCCCCAGCCGCAATCTCGGGGCGGTTCTGGCCTCGACCCTCCAGCCTCATTCATAAAAATTGTCGGATCCTGACTCCGTTCTGGGCCACCCTTCACCCGTCTCCTGAGCCCCAGGGGGGGCGCCGCACTAGTTGAGAACCACTGGTTTAAACAAAGAAGTTTCATTTCAGAGCATTTCTTGTGGATAAATTTACTAAGCTGACTAATTTCATAAAATTGTATGCATCATTTTTGTGCAAGTGATATTTTCGTGAAATATCAGAAGTTGCACACTCCTGTTTTATGTTATCTTTCTATTAGAGAGTAAAAACAATTACTAGTTACTCAGTATGAGTAAAGTTCTGCTCCAAGCCCATATTTGCACATTATTTGGAGGGCAGGAGTTATTATTTTTCTAAAATAACAGTACTCTTACTTGATTTTTTTTTTTCATTTGAGAAATAACTGTTATTTGACTAGGAAATGAAGTAAGACAAATAAATGTATTTCTCAGTTTGGATTGACTGTCGGGGGTGTTGTAGAGGTTTGCCGATTGCAGTGATGTTAAAATGCCCTTGCGATATTCGATTATATTGTGTTGAGGTCCACAACAGGGGCACAAATCTAGCAAACGCCTTATGGTGATGTAAAAATCGAGTATTATATTTGAAAAGGGAGGATTTTAACAACTCTTGTTTTATTGTGCAGGTGTGCGGTCAGACACAGCTACAATAAAAGAGTGTACATAATTTCTGGTGGTGGTCCAGTTTCAAAGCCCAATTTGCTCCACAGAGAGCGACTCTCGCATTTCACTATGTCGACATTTAATGAAGCGCACGGCATAACAGCTGCATCAATCGCACATTTGTTCAAGTTCAAATAAGGAAACGTGAAGCATTAACACGCCAAAGTCAGAAAGTGATGTTTTCAGCAGACTTTGTGATCAGGAAGGATGTTCCAGGGGCATGGGGCATAAAAGCTGAAGGAACCGAGACCCCGGGGGGAACGAGCGGAAAGGCAGACTTGCAAAAGAGCCTCTGTGAGTTGCACCTCTTCAATTCCCCGCGCTCACACCCTGCAGCACTCAGATATAAACTACTGATGTTCGTGTATGAGCATCGGCTTGGACCAGACGCCCGAGCAGGCTCACTTATCTTTCAATCACCTGCGTTCTGTTGAGCTAAACCAGCAGCAGAAACAAATCAGCGCTGTCATCTGCTTCGTCCTGAACTAGGAAGAAATGATGTTATTTTATTGAACTTTTATCTGTTTATGGGATCATCTCATTAGGGTGTAATGTATTTTACAAGATGTGCCTCCTTCATCACTTGTCCACCAGGGTCAATAAGCAATGAGGCTGCGAAAGAGGAAACAGTGGAGTGCTAGTCTGCGTTTTGCGTCTCCTCCAAATCTATAATGTCCGTTTTGGTCTGATGTGATTCAGCTCATTTTTGGGTTTGCAGCATAGTGCGTTGCCATCAAATACAGATTCGTAGCACCATATTTCCTCGTGTGTTGGTTCGGCGGAACTGCAGTGATTACCGGGTATTTATTTAAGAGGAGTGTGAACAGTTGGCGGCACACAAGTTGCTCTGCAATTGGAGGTGGAACTTGTTCTATCGTGAAGTTTAATCAAACACTTCGCTAAAACTCGGGAAAAAAAATGTCGTGTCGGTTGTTTTTGTGATAGTAAAATGTTTCAAACTTGTTCTGATGACACACTTTGTCTCAAGAATAAAGAGACGGTGTGGCTTTGAGACCATACTGATGTGTATTTTTTTTTTTTTATAGTAGCTGTAATTCATTTAAATTAAATTCTCATCAGTTAGTTTGTCTAAGGCAGGGATGTCAAAATCAATTTTGTTACGGGCCATTTTGTAAGTACGGCTTACCTAATAAAAGTTTCATTGCCTCATCATTTTATTCCATAATGCAAAACAAACGGATAACTAATTATTGTCGAAAAAATTCTAACAAAAAATTTAATGTTATTATTTAGGACATAATTTCAAATTGTGGTATAGATTTTAGCAAGTGTCATGGAACTTGACATTATTTGCTTTCATGGGCCAAATAAAATGATGTGACAAAGCTGATCTGGCCCCCAGGCCTAGAGTTTGAAACGTGTGGTCTAAGAAGTAAAGATGTAAAATACATGTTTGCACTTGCTGTATTGCTTTGAGACAAAGTTAATTCGTGTTTTTTTTTAGGGGGGTCGTTATTAATCCAAATTCATCTCAACCCAGTTCTCATGGTCCAGATTGTCAGAACAATAAAGAGAAAAAGATACGTCACTGAAGAAGGTGCTGTACGGCTGTGAGACCAGTGAGCTGTTTGTTGTAATCGTGATTCTCGTCTACATCAATGTTCGCTTTTATCCGTCAGAAAAAAAATCAAAAACATTTGGATTTGCACATGCTGCACGGCTGCGAGACCATGCTGATGCATACTTTGTTAGTCTTGTTTGCGATCATTCTTTTCAACCCACTTCTCGTTTACTTTGTCTAAAGAATAAAGGCAATAAGCTTGACTAAGAGCATTCAGATTCTTATTCATAGTTTGTTGTGTTCATGGTAACTCCTCGGTTATTTTTTTCAGAATAATAAAGCCTTGTTGGCTTAACCAAGACCTGCTGCTTTAAAGATGTTGGGTTCTTGTTTACATAAACGTCCACACACAGCACGAGAATGTACCACACTTTTCTTCTTCTTTATGTTACCCACGTTCCTGCTTCTATGATGTGATTCTATAGATGGAGCTCATGCAGCTATAGGTGTCCTCCCCGGCTGTGGCTGTGGTAATTAGAACCGTTTGTGATTTCAGGTAAGACATTTAAGCGGGCAACACGCTTGGCAATTAATTGAGCCAGAGCAGGGGCCACAATTTGAGCAAATACAGTATTTGCAGTAGGAAAAGATGGCAATTTTTTACACCTGGTTCTTATAAGCAAACAACATTTGTTTTGTACTGGGTCAAATTGCTCGCGCTGGCTAATGGAACCTATGGCCTTGGTTTTTAACCATTACAATTGAGGACACCTGCCACAAAGAAAATGGACTGACATTGACAAAGATGGGCACTTTACCGGACTTTGCATCCGCGAACCTGGGCACCCTTCCGTTATCGCCCACTCCGTCCTCATAAAAATAATCGCCCTCCATCCATGTTCATCTTCATCCTTTCAAAGCGCTTCTGTCCATAATTTTCATTTGTACACCCCAGCTCAAAAAAGTCTACATGCATGTTGATGTCTTGGGAGAGAAGCTCACGCCAGAGGTTTCATCATTCATACATAAACATTATTTAAAACTCATTAGCTGGCTAATTTCCCATTAACATCCACTTGCCATAATTTCTGAACTACAAAACACACTTGATAAAAAGTCACATTAGCTAAATTTAGCCATAAAAGTGATTTGTACCTACATATATTAGCCGCTTTATGATAAAAACCAGGAGATGCTTTTTACCCCCCAAATAACACCGAACAGAGTGTAACAGAACTCTTGTTGTCACACGAGGCGAATTCACTGATGAGCTCTTACCGCCATCACACTGTATTTATTGCATTTCATCCCTTTGCTCAAATTATACCCAATTTAAGATGCTTATACTCTCTCTCTCTCTCTCTCCTCTCTCTCTCTCTCTCTCCCTCTCTCTCTCTCTCTCTCTCTCTCTCTCTCTCTCTCTCTCTCTCTCTCTCTCTCTCTCTCTCTCTCTCTCTCTCTCTCTCTCTCTCTCTCTCTCTCTCTCTCTCTCTCTCTCTCTCTCTCTCTCTCTCTCTCTCTCTCTCTCTCTCTCTCTCTCTCTCCTCTCTCTCTCTCTCTCTCTCTCTCTCTCTCTCTCTCTCTCTCTCTCTCTTTCTCTCTCTCTCTTTCTCTCTCTCTCTCTCTCCCCCTCCCTCCCTCCCTCCCTCCCGGTTCAGGATGATTAAAGGAACAGACCATCTCTGCATATTGATCCATCTCTATGATAACATTGACATGACATTACATATATGTTGAGTACTTCAAATCAGCCCAAAACCGTAAGTGCCTCCGTCAAAGTGTATTTGCTGAGAGGAGGGACACCCCATCCACAGTGTTTAATTGGCCTGAGACATGCTTTTTCCCCAAACTAGAGCAAGACAATTTAAAACAAGCAATGCACCTCCAAAGAAGCTGACCAACAGTCTAAGAAAGTAATTACTGTTATCAACTGGACGGTGAGTGAGACAAGTCGCGGTCCTGCACAGTTCCAACTTCTCAGACTAGGAGCCCAAGTGTGCTTGTTTGTGCCCATGCTTATTTTCATTCTTCCTAGTGCTACAATCAAATTACACACAATTATCTGGTCGCCGCAGCCATTCAGCTCATTTTAGTAATGACATCTACACCAAACAATTAATATAGCACTGAGCGACAGACTAAATTTATACAGGGGAGTGTTTTTTTTTAATTGTTTTGCTGGGGGTTGGTCCTAATCACACCTGGATATTTGTTGGCTGACAAAACAAAACAAAACACAAAAAAAGCAATGTGACTATGATGAAGTGATTTAGATGAAAGCAATATTTTCACCACAGTTTGAAACATCCCCCCCCCCCCAGGGTTATTATCCATCGTAGATGCCCATCCACAGATAATGACAGCCTCACCATTGAGCTAGGAAATTAACAGAGACCATTCTACCCTGAGAGCACAATGGAGCCACGTGCCCCCAGTGTCAGAGCAGAGCTAATTCTAACCAAGGGGAAGGGAGGGGGTAGGTAGGCTACTGTTAATACTTTCCTCCTGCTTATGAGGAACAACATAATTTCATTCCATGTGTGATATAATCTATATATGCAAAAAGAAGACATTTTATAGGAGGGTAATGCATATCCTGATGATGGGGATAGATGCTGGTGATGGGAATGTCAACAGTGCCCCCTTGTGAAGCCCACAAGCAACTCATCTGCATTGTGCTTCTTGAGGGAGTTTGGAAAATTGTTGTAGAATTGTATAAAGCCCATTGGACTTGTTCACACTGTCAAAATGGAGAGAGGTCGGGCAAAGCTTGTGGGTTATGTGGAGAGAGGGAGGTTATCTCGTGGAGCAGCTCATGAGCAAGTTCGGTGAAGGAATGAAAAAGAAATGGGTAAAATAGCAGCCTGATTAAATAAAGTGCAATCACAAGCCGGCGGTGGATTTCTTTTTTTTTTTTTAAGTGCATTGGTGGAGCAGAGGCTGAGTTTTAATTAGCTTGGTCGGTATTAACACATTTGTTTAGCCTGTTGCCATAGCGCTCACAGAGGCTTAATTATATCATCGACATTTTTCACCAACCTGGCCTCTTCGGAAGATAATAACTTGTGGATTATAGACCTCATCCTTATTCAAACGGGGGCACTTGTTGAAAACATTTCTATCTTCTAGCCAGTATGGCAGAGTACGAATAGTACACAAGTCATACTGAGCAGAAACTAATAAGATCATCATTGCCTGACTGTGTAACTCCAAGGCAGAGAGGAAATGTTAGCGTTGTATTCCATCCACGCTACTTCACTCGCACCGCACTTGATAGCTCGGTTACACCCCATATAATCCCGATTAACAGATGCTTAAGACTCCAAGCAGTTAACCGTTGTTAGCCTCTGATGTGCCAACCACATGGCGAGATGAATGGCTTCGTTTGTCAAATTCGTGCACGCACGCAGAGAGACAGACAACACCTGGAGGACAAAGCGGCGAGATCAGGGTGACTTTGGCGCTTTTCAATCTGCGCCCGGACGACTGCCTTCCACACACTTCTACATCAAAAACTTAAATCATCCGCTCACCACTTCCCCTATTAACTGCAAGACTTTAATGGGATTATGAGGAAAATCCAGTCTGAAAGGTAAAACGAGGGTGAAACAGTGGCTGGGAGCTGCAATCAAAGATGTCTTGGAGGGTCAAGATGCGCATTGATGATCTCATATGTGCGTTAAGTGAAGGCAGGCCTAATCCTCTTATAGCACTGAAGACAATGCTCGCACATTGACGAATGGAAGCCTCATCAAACTGCGGCTTACAGGAGTCGAGCGTGTTGAATCAATACTACAAGCCAAATGTTTGTGCTTCTATCAGTCTCAGGGTCTCATCAACATCAGTTCCTCTGCACTTGTCATGAGGCGTTGGTGTGCGGAGTGTGTGAAAGTGTGTGCAGGACAGACAACTCCATTGTCCTCATGCGATCTGACAGGCGGTTACTCTGCGCCCTGACCACTTGCTGCCAGGCTTATTTTTATGCTGCGGGTGGGAGGCAACTTAGTGAGAGCAAATTGGCTTTGCACAGAGAGAGACAGCCATCGCCGTTTTGAAGTGTGAGCATCTGTGTGCCTGTCAGAGGTGGGTACAGCAGCCAAAAATTTGACTCAAGTAAGAATACTGTTAGTTAGGGCTATGCAATTAATCGAAATTCAACTACGAGTATTATACGCAACGATTACAAAATTGGAATAATCATAAAAAACAATTACTATGTATATATATATATATATATATATATATATATATATATATATTAGTGATGGGTCCAGCGACACTGAGGCGTTGATGCGCGCGCCGAGCTTCCAGGGCAAACCCCGTGTCGGTGCGCGTACCGCTTTAAGAAAGTCACGTGACCACTACCAGAATCGTGTCGACACAGCGTTCGCGCGCAAAACTGTGTTCATAAGGAAGCGCATCTGTCAACAGGATGGACGCCCAAAACAAGCATCGAGTTAGTGGCGCGTTACTTTGCGTTCAATATCTGCAAGATGGAAGACGTCACTGTTGATGCGCACTCAGAGGTGCAGCGCTATATGTCAGCAGGACACGTTGCACGTACGGAAGACCCGCTCTTATACTGGAAGTCCATGGAGGCAACGTTCCCTCACCTATTTATATTAGCCACAGAGGCGTTGTGCACACCGGCCTCTTCAGTGCCTTGTGAGAGGATCTTCTCAAAGGCGGGGGAAATTGCCTCAAAAAAAGAAATAGACTGAATAACAAAACGCTGGATAAACTAATTTTTTTAATAAAAATCTTTAATTACAATGAGTGTATTGTCATTCACAACACTTTTACTTGGGCATTCAGAGAGATTTTCACTTAATTTATCAACTGCGTCTCGAATATCAAAGATTTTTTTTATGAAATTGCGTGTATGTAAAAATAATGTGAAAGCAAATGCCTAATCAGAATCAGAAATCCCTTTGTCATTGTACTCAAGTGTGCAACGAGATTAGAGAGCTCCCCTCTCCAGTGCAATACAACAATAATTCAGTTAAATATATAAATTAGATAAATAAGAGAATAATTAGTGCGATGGAAAGTAATACGAAATAGGATATATAAAAACACATCACGTCGCTAATCAATGGAATTGGATAAAATTAGTCTGACAGATCAGTGTCAGATGACCCTGTCAAATGTTTCCTGCAAGTCCACCAGGTGTCAGTATTCAGCAACACAGTGTCAATACATTGTGTCAATACATTGTGTCACTGTGTCGAAACGATACAGGATGCCTCATCTACCCATCACTAATATATATATATATATATATATATATATATATATATATATATATATATAAAAACAGTATTCTTTTGGGCAATCAATTTTAAATAACCCTCATCCTCACTCAGTAAGCTGAAGCCTATCTGGAAGGTCAATTAACCTTCGACCATGTTACACGTAAATGAGTCCCTCTGAAAACGTTGTTTCTTCTGTGGGGCTGCGCAGACTGTGTACGGCCAAGTGACTGCCAGGTCAAGGGTCACTAGCAGTTATGTCGAACTGGTGAAACAGAGTCACAAAGCGTTCTGACAAACGAAAATAGATTGCTGATAACATGCTCACCCCAGAGGACTGTTTAAATCAAAATGTGGGAATTTGACTTATTAAAAATGGGAGCAGTGCCCCAAGCAGATGCCTCAGATGGCACTTGTGATTCAATTCCAAAATTCTTAATAATAAGTTGTCCCAATCATTACACTGTTGTTTTTGGACTAATTTCCTCAGTGTGTCTCGAAAGCGTGCATGCAATATGAATGATTTCGATCACTGTTTGATTGTTGATTGGTATATTAAGTATCTAGATTATACAAATCAGGACCCAACTGATTTCTGTTACGTTTTCTGAAGGGTTCTGCATGCGTCGACAAAGAACAATTCAATTTGAATGCAAATCCAGATAGCGAATAAAAAGGACAGAGGAATTTATTTTGATTTTTGCTGGAACACCCTTTCAACCCAGCCTTCGACTCATTGGTGTTTGCACAATAATGACTTTGCGTTGTTGTATTAGTTATCATCTATGAAGCTCCAGGCTATTAAGGCTGGGACACATCACGCTAACGTCGGAAAACTTGGCCGACTGTCGCTAACGTCAGGCCCAGTTGGGCCTAAAAAGTGACACTCGCATTCACTCGACACACAGTAACATCTACGCTGGACACCTAACCAATACATACCTTCTTTCCTTCTTTGCATGTGTGAGATGTCATACCCCTCCATACCATCAGGTGGCAGACGTTAGTGTTGGCGTGTCATTTCGAAAAAAAAAGGTTACCAAAGCTCTACTACAACTGTGATTACCAAAACCGTAAACTAAATATAGACTTAATTATCGCTTCTCCCAACCTCAGACGCAGGTAAGTGTGTGCCTTCCTTGGATGCCTTCTTAGCGTCACTGTTTGTTTGCATTTGTCAGTTCTAGTTCACTTCTCATGCATCGATTCCCTAGCCAACAGCAAAGCAGAGTCACTGTCACTGAACTGTCACTGACGACCGACGCCATTTCAACATGTAGACTCAACCGAAAAAACGTGCAAAACAACCAGGGCCCAACAAGGGTCACCATCGCACACCTACTGCCAGATGATGCTAACAGCATACCATCGTCTTCGTCCTCGTTCTGGTCAACGCACATGCTGCTGATTGCAGGAAATGAAAAAGTTGCTTCTTCTTAGCAAATCTCGGCTTCAACCCATCAGCTTGAGTTTCTCCTACGAAATAACCCAGCATTGGACCAGGCCAATTTGGGTTACTTTTGACCCAGCAGTCTTAAGAGTGGAAAATAATGCTCAATAAAACTTGGGAAACATTTCTCAACTGCGTGCTATTCTACTGTAGTTAAAATCGTTCAACAAGCAGGTGAGCGTCTCTCGTACTAGCCCCTCCCAGCCCCACTCATGCAGCAGCATCCTAACAGAAGGTCTCCGGAGTACGCAACTGCCTGACTCACGTCCCTTCGCAGCAACGGCAGAGGTTGAGGCAGCTGTACAAAGGCCAAGTGTGTCCTCTGAGACGGTGACAGACACAAGCTAACACAATCAATGGAGTCCTAACTCGAGCTCGAAATCGCTCCCTATGCCAGTTGCACTTTTCTCACTCCAATTGACTTCCCTCCTTATCTGCGTTCTGTTTCTTTTCCAGCAAGCATGAATGCATTGGTCTCACTCCAACTAGTGACAGTCATGAGCCCAAAGCCAGCCCAAGGGGAACATGCAGATTACTCACCTGACAGAAAAGGAAGAGGAAAAGGATCACTTTAGACCCATAGAAATAAGTACTGAAGGTCATTGAGCTCTTTAGCGCAGCTGCACATCTGGCACAAACACATACTTTTTCTTTTGACAGCAGCTGAGCGGTTCTTGCTACGGAAGGCTGAAAATTGCGCAAATACATGTCTTAAATGAAGGGGGGTCGTCAACACAGCAGTACAAATACTATTAGAGAGATGGAGGAAGCACCAGGGAGTAGTTGGAAGTAATTAAACCGGGGCATCAATGTCACTGCTACCTGTTTACGACTCTAAAGAGCAACACTTTTGTGTGCCACGGAGGCTCGCTGTTCACTTATTACTGTCGATTAACAGAGTGAAGTTCTCCCACAAAAGGCTTGGATTTTTATTTGGAGAAACAGGCACTCTCAGGAAAACATTTCCCCTGGATGGATTTTTTTTACAATTTTAGAGATAATTATCACGTTTTGGTTGATAACTTGATTTAAGTATGAGAGGAGAAAATGCCAACTCGGCGCCGCCATTCAGAATTGTTTTATTTTACCATCAGTTCAGTTTTGATTACATTTGCCGGTGTGTGCAGGTGTGTCTGTATTGATTTGCGTCAGTTCCTCGGGCCAGCTGGATCAACAAAATTATGCGACATTATACATGATCCTTTTTACTCAGTGAGGTATTGATCTTCCCCCGAAAATTTGGGTGTGTGTGCATGAGTGTGTATGCGATGGATAGAAGCGAATGGAGGAAGACAAGGCTGCACCAAGAATAACAGGAATGTTCTGGATGAATGATTTTGACATGAAAGTCAATGAATTTGAGCAGCGCTTTCCTAGTCTTCGGGAGCCTTTTGCAGACAGAACATTTCAAAAATAATCCGAGCCATTTAGTCATTTCAGAAAAAAAAAAATAATTGCTTTCTTCTTATTGCTTATTTTATGAGACATGCTTTTACAGCAAGCAAGAACAACGACACATTGGAAGTATGCAACCAACATTTAAATACCTGCTAACCAGATCCAGAGAAGCCAAAGAGCAACCACATAGATGCACACAGTCATGACGACAATTCATTCCACTATAGCCAATCATAAACTGGAGAAAATGCCTTGCAATTAAATATGCAAATATTGCAATGCACCTTGGTAACGTCTACAATGACTGGTGTAGTCCACAAAAACAGATAGAATCAAGAACAAAAAAAATCAAGCGGTATCAATACGAAATGATCTCAAATACATTTTATTAGCAGTAGTCCCACAGTGGGGTGTATGGTAGTATTTCATTAATATTACTATGACCACTTCTAAAAACCTTCTCAGGGCGAGTCTGGAAGTGTGTGCAGAATGGTGATCTTGCTTTCGGGCTAGAATATCAGTTTAGGCATTTGTAGGTTCCACTCTGCTTTCTCCTATAATCCCAAAACATGGATGTTAGTTTAACTGCTAATCGCGCTTCATCGGCGTGAATGGTTGTTGTAACATACTCCGCAAATAGCTGGCGACCAGTCCAGGGTGAACCGCACGTCCCATCCAGTCAGCTGCGAATTATCATTTAAATTATTCGCAGAGGATTATGATAGTGTTTCATTTCGATCAATTTGAGCTACTATCCTTTGTTGCTGCACATCAGAAGCAGCTAAGGATGTTACATTGCATATCAAATTAAATGCGAGCATTCGATGTCACTACTACATGCGTTTATAAAGGCAGCAGTAATGATACCGCTCTCGCATGGGATTTCACATGATCATGTAGGTATTTCAAAAGATATGGTCAAAGTGCGTATAGTCACGCTTTCAAAGAATTGTCCCTGCATTCCAAGCTGCAAATTACAACAGCTCAACACTATCCGGAATAATAGGGTCGTGTGTAATTTTGAGACAAATTGGGAGAGTCGAATGATAGAGGAAGTCTGCAACAATTCTCACAAATTGGAACAGCAAAGACCCAAAAAAAAAAAAAACACAGACAAGAACAGAAAACTTCTCAGCCAGAAAATTTGACTAATTCCAAAGTTGATATTCATTGTGAGACCATAGTACATCTTTGATACTTCTAATTGCAATGCAGGAGTCTGTGTGTAGAGTTTTGGGGCGCAAGATTAAGACGGAGAATTGAGGAGGGGAGACTGCTGAAGAGGGGAGGCAGTTGAAAAGAGACGACATAAACAAGACAGATATGCAGGCGCACAGGCAAAATGATAGACACACAAAGAAGAAAGGATGTACTCACGCTTCAAATCATTTCCCACCAAGATTTTCCACTGGGGTTTAAAAATGTCATTCTCATGGGCTTCATAACCAAACACCAAGGCACAGCCGGCCTCTCCCTGACTTATTATTGTCTGCTGATCGCAAATGTCACGAAGCACTACATCCTACACATACTAAATAATGACTGATTTAAATTGGAGAACGTGTGGCATTTCTGGTACCATTATACAATCATTAAAACGTCCAAAAAAACATGCATGCATCCATGCATCCATCGCTTCTCCTTATGAGGGTGCTGGAGCCTATCCCAGGTGTCTTCGGGCAGGAGGCAAGATACACCCTGGACTGGTTGCCAGCCAATCGTAGGGCACATATAGTTGAACAACCACCTGCGCTCACAATCACACCTCGGGCCGATTTAGAGCGTCCAATCGACCTGCCATGCATGTCTTTGGAGGGTGGGAGGAAACCGGAGTACCCGGAGAAAACCCACGGAAGCAGGAGAAAACGCAAACTGCACACAGGAAGGCTGGAGACGAAATCGAACCATGCACTTCTGCACTGTAAGGCCATCGAGCTAACCTGTCGGTCACCGTGCCACCAATGTACATGCAGACATTCAATGAATCAAGAAAGTAGGAATTAAATAGAAGTGAGGCTAATGAATGATGAGTATTATTTTACTCACACATCTTTTACTGGCAATTATGCAAAGGAGACTAAAATGCACGCATGTGACTGAAGCACAAAAAGTATAGTTTTAATTACTACGTGTTGTTTAATATAATATAGAGAGAAAACCACGTAAAATACAGCTCATCTGAGTCCCATTATTGTATAGATAAGCAACTTTTCCCCAGCTGTGTTTGCTAATCAGATAAGCCAAACAAAGCGTAATCCTGTAAAAAAAATGGGGCTCGTGTTTCATGAGTGCAAAATAATTTCATAAAAAGCAGAGTTAAATCTTTCTCATAAACGTCACTGTAGGTTAGCCTTTTTTGGTTCATCGCAAGGCCACATAGTGCATCACAAGTAGGCCCAGTCCAATATGGCTGCCATACAGTTACATGTCAGACATATTTGCAATATTACAATAGTGTAACTTCATACCTTGAAAACACATAGCGTACTCACATTCACTGGTGCGAATCGTAGAGGACGGAATGAACATCAAAAGCAGGTAAATCCATATGCGAATGAGCCAAGTCTTGGTTCAAAAAATCTCAAAAGGGTTACTCCAGACAAAACAATCACCCTCTAAAGGTGGACCCAAAAAAAATCTTTACGGAAAACTCCTAAAAGAAAATTTGCCACCTCAACACAGGCGCAATGAGATAATATTCCAAACAAGGAACAAACCAGAAGAGCTACTAAAATGGAAGTTAAATAGAGTCAGCCTAGTTACACAATGGGGGACAGCTGGGCAAGAAGCCAGGGAACAAGCCGATTGGCTGACTAGAGGGCTAGACCAGGTTAAAAAAATAAATAAATAAAAAAGAAACAATTATGAGCACATGTCACACGGAGAGACGAGAAGTGCTTTGGCACAGGAGGATCATGAACAGGTGAATGATCACCAAGAAAATGTTCTATAAAAATGAAAAAGGTTCAAAAAGACTAATAAAAGAGGACAACAGATATCTTGCCTCTTAGCTTTATCGTACCAAATTTTCAAATTGTATACTTTCCATTATCCAACATTATTAAAAATTAAAAATTAAATTAACTTAGTGAATCTGCAAGTTAAGATGATCATAGCCAGTGACAGTGACTGACTGAAAGCATAGAAGATGGTGCAAACCCTGCAAATTATTTAAAAAAAGAGCATAGCCCAGTATACTTTTGTAGCGTTTTTGTCCTTGACTTGCTGGTGTCACACACAACAAAACAAAACCGCCAAAATTCAAGCCTGAACCTTCAGTCCGTTGGCAAGCCGCTCTAAAAACTGAGCCATATCCACGCAGGCACTGGCGGACCTAGAGGGGGGCCACAGGGGCACTGCCCCCTCCCTAAAATATGCTTGGGTCCCCCAGGTACTATACCAGATGATTGACTTGAGGGTATTTTCTGTTATTTCTTCTGGGAATTCTTTACACATTACCCCTCCCCCATAGGGCACACTTTGTGAAAAGTTGTTCAGCAGGGAAATCTGTTTCTTTGTTGTGCGGACTCCCAAGCACCCCCTGACCCCAAGGAAAAAAACTAGCGCTGCCAATGTAATATAGAGGGCCAGCTTGTTGCTGACCAGCATGAAAAACAAACAACTGAACAACAAAACCATGCTGGTCCACACAGTTTTTTTTTGTTTGTTTTTTTATTTTATTAGCACCATCAAATACAAAGAAATCTATAGCTCACGGACCATTATCAGAATGACAGTAACTTTTTTTTTTCACCAACTAATATGATGCAATATCAACATTCAGCCATTGTTGTGATGTAGTACAGACAGCCTGTGAGGATATATGGGCTGGGTGTGTACTTTGTTGTTTCATTCACACTTGATGGGTGGGCAAGCACCCAGGAGATCTGTTACCAAAAAAAATTCAATTTTCCAAATATTAGCCTTGTTAATTTCTGTTGTCCACTAAATTGCCACTTGGATGGATTAGTATGACTCTTGGGTTGTGTAATCACACAAAAGCAGCCACTCCACACGCGAGAGCTCGGGGCCGATGGGCTTTTTAAGAGGTAAGGGACCAAAGTGGAACGAGACCACAAGAGAGGAGAAGTGCATGCTGGAGGAGGATTTAGTTGAGCGGTGTTTGGACGATGAGTGACGGAGCGGAGTGAGATGGGAATTCAGGGGGGAGGCTACAAAGACGCACTGTAAGAGGGGGCGGGCAGAGTGAACCAGAGCGACTTTATGGAGGAATGTGAGTGTTCAGTGGACGGACTGATTGCACCATAGTCTGCTGTTGACAGAAGGTGAGAGGGGCAAAGAGGAAGACGCCAACATCGTTATCATCCTCAGTCGCGCTCGTCCACACCGTTTTGGGAAAGAGCAGTCCACGTTTGGGACTGCGAAGAGAGGCTGAGCAGGTAAGTCACCACAAATATTGCATGTTCAAGTTACACTTTTATATTGGTCAACTTCAAACTTCTGGGAACCGCCTTTGTCTTGACTTGCTTGCTTGCTTTAAAGTTAATGTGCTCACATACTAATTTCAATTAATTTTGGACAATTGGATGTTCATATTGGGAATGAAAAGTTTGCGTTCTCAAATTTGCCCATCACCAACATAACCGTTACTGGTTAAACCTGTTTTTAAGATGAAGTTGTTTCAGTGGGGACTAAAAGGTATCCATCTAGTACCAATCAATCTGCGGGTCCCAATTGTGTCCTTATCATTTTGTTGAGTCAAACAGGAGAGGAAGACATGAAGTTTGCACTGCTGTTCAACTCTGTTCAAACTATGTGGAATGAAGTGGCGGCCTATGTGAAAGAGATGCACGTTATTGGGGTGTGACGAGACGAATTGGCACGTCCAAGCATGTTCAACTTTGCTGTGCATTGTCGTTGACAAAACATTGGGTGTGTGGGAGGTTTTTGGAGGATCCATTGCACCAGGTGTATAAAACAGAGAATACACGTATGATATTCCTCGCAATAAACGTGGGGGGATGGGGAATTGGTACGTGTGTTATCTCATGCGTGTATTCGAGATGACCAACAAAGTACCAAAACCAACCTTTGAGAGGCAGCATCGTGCCACGGGGCATCGAGACTGACGGAAAAAAAACAAAAAGAAGAAAGAGTAGAAATAGACGTACGGCTGTTACAAATGAGCATTCCAGTCAGCGTGAAAACGTGAACTTGGAATCGGCCCATGAATCATACCTTGTGCGTGTGATGTGTGCGCGAGGTGGCTGAAAAATTGTCTCCGAATGCGCCAAAAGCGCCACTAACCAACTGTTTGTGTATGACGAGAAGTGAGACAGCAATCGGCATTCAAGCGTGCCAGTATTTGCTTACTCTGACTTTACGTAACCCGTGCCTGCCGCCTGCAACTGGGGCATACCATTATAAGAGGGGGGGGACAATACCACAGAACGTGAGAACAGAGGGGAAGTCAAACCGAGCCAGCTAATGATTGTAGTGGTGACGTGTTGTCAGAATAAGGAAATACAGACAGCTTGAACGCACACGGCAGTCTCACATCTCTTCTTAGACAAACAATAATGTTTAAATAAACCTCTGCCGTTAGCATCTCTCCCGCATCTGCAGGGATTCTTTTTTGGTTTGTTTGTTTTTTTTGGGTGGGGAGGGTGTCAGAACGTGGTCAGTGGCAGGGGCCCACAATTTTTATGAATAAGTTTGGAGGGTTGAGCCCGGAAGGCTAACCAGATCGTGACCTTTCTTTAAGTCCCACACACGGCAACAAAAAGGGAGCATCTCCGCAGCCCGTTAGCTCGCTAGCTTAGCTACAGGATGCATTTGATATGTGGCAACGAAGATAGGCGCCAAACAACTGACCCAGAATCTGCCTTTAACAATAATGTCGAGTAGGATCCTGGTTAAAGGAAGCCATTTTTAACTTAAAAGAAAAAAAAAGTTTAAGGAGTTAAAAGTGGCAGCCCCCCAGTGAGTCATCAGTACACCAGTGGCTGCAGTTTTACTCTCCAGTTCAATAGATAATTAAATAAGTGAAAGTGAGGCTTTGTAAAGTCCTTTGGACACTCACCGTATGGTGCAGAAAAAGTGCTGTTTAAGTGCACTCCAGTTTCCATTGAGATCAAATTGGATTTTTCATTTGTTGCACTATGATGTAGTTGTTTTAAAGATTCCAGAGAGCATTTGATGTCAATGCAACATCAGTATAACACAAAAATCATTCAATTGATGCCATATTGATGTTAAATTGACATCACACACCCACTTATGTGAATCAATTTTGAACTTGTTCGCCGAGGCACATTCTACAACACATTCAGTAAAGCCAATTGGTCCTCGGTTCTTTCCTACTTAGCTTTTATGCCGCTTCCCATCACAATCACCACAAAGTCCCTTGCTTGGCCGAATTTAGTGTTGACCATGCACAAGAATTTTGGATCGCAAATATTGAACATGTAACCGGCCAATTTTCTAAACCAAATTGGAAATTAATTGAATTAATATTGGATTTAACACACCCACACGGCAGAATAATCTTAAAGAGACGTCTGATCATCGAGCCTTTACTGATTTTGATCAGAAGATAGCGGGGGGTGTTCAAATAAGGCCAAGTTATTTCGCATATATTTAAGAGGAATTCCTTGGCAACTCACTTCCTAAATGTAGGCTGCATCGCCGGCGATGTTACGACCTACTGAGGAAGACACTTCTTAAAATAACTGTCCCAAATAGAGCGTCCCCCTCATGAGTGAAGCCTCTGAGTCAGTGACGTGCGGCCTCACGCTCGCTACTGTATGTGTATGACTTTCATTCTAATGCAACAGCATCTTCATTGTGATGTTGATGTTCTTACTCGGATAAACTTGCAACTCACGAGAGGAAAAAGGCTGCGGTCTTCCTCCTTGTGATGAGTCCGGACCGTTAGAAGGTCAAGTGACTTTTATTTTGGAGACGAGCACAGGTTGCCCCTGAGGCTTATATTTCTAGCGCCTTTGTAAAAAATAAAAAATGTTCGCACCCCCCCCCCCTCGAAAAGTGAGCTCACTGTATGTCCTCTTCCTCCCACATTACACCAACCACACACACGCACGGAGCGTGAGCAGATTATGAGGTGGGAGGATGGTTATGCTCCAGAATGACAACCTTATCACTCGCTGCTCAGCTTGCAGGGTCAATGGGCCCCTGTGCCAGGAAAGGCCTCATTCTTTTCTACCTCGCTATGCACATATAATGCTTCAAACAGACTCCCTTGCTCTGTGTGTGCGTGTGTATTACATGCTGATTTGGAATTTTTCTTTTAAATGTTTCATTTGTGCCTCAAAGGGACAATCATACAAGAGAGTCTGCATTAAACAAGCCATGTAAGGTGTTTTGAAAAGGCTAAGCGACAAGTAATTTAAAAAATACATCAACGCCTAAAAATCCACTTGACTGCTTTTACCTTTAATAAAAGCCCAAGAGAGGAATATTTCAGATTACAGAGTGGCCAACTTTTATGGATGATCTCAAATTCTCTTTGGGCAACACAACTTTAGCTATCATTGGTCAATCGAATGAGATCCAATACAAGAGCCGAGTCATGTACAGAAGTACTATATATCTGGAAATTGTTGTTTCTCTATTTTCCTTACTTTTTTTTCACGTGTCATATGTGACAATTTATTGAGTACCTCTCACCTAATCGGCTACTTATTTTTTTTATTCTGTCTTTAATAAATCATTCACCCAACCATTATCTGATCTACTCCTCCTCACGAGAGGTGCTGGAACCTATCCCAGCTGCCTGGGGGCACTAGGCGGGGTACACCCTGAACTGCTTGCCAGCAGGACACACAAAGACGAACAGCCACACACACCTCACAATCACACCTTGGGATAATTTAGAGCATTTAATCAAACTACCTACTTTTTGGAAGGAAACCGGAGGAAACCTAGGCAGCACAGGAAGAACATGCAAACTCCACACAGGAAGGCCGGAGTCGGAATCGAACCTTGCACCTCTGTACTGTGAGGCGGACGTGCTAACTAGTCATCCTCGGCGCCGCCTTTTAATAAATCAAATAAAAGTAATTTAATCAGAATACTGTGCTCATGACTGAACACCAGTGCATCAATATAAAAGCGAGTGAGCCAGCCGCTGTTTATCAGCCTCTCCCAGCAACTCTTCGTGCGTCTCGCGCCACACATGCAGGCGAGTAACTTTAATGGATTTCTCATCGTCGCAACCATCGCAATGACTGCGGTTGTTGCAAACGTCGATTTCAGACAATCTACAAGCCGCAAGCATGAGACAGTAGCCGTGCTGTCACCGGGTCGTCATCAACGGAGCACAGAAGCAGTTAACCGAATCAAAGCATGCAATATGGTGTTTCATCTTTTAGAGTTAGAACAGCCGCTGGAGTGCAAGAGATGAAAAGGTGCTTCGGTTCTTGGGGAAAATGTGTGCTATAAAACACAACAAAAAGTTTTGGAACTTATTTCCAGAGTTGTTAATTCTATGTCCAGATTGGCTTTAGCCACAGGCACATCTGTGGCTAAAGCCAAACTGTGGCAGGGCTTTTACTTTCTGGACTGACATTTGACCCCTCTGCGTATTTCATGATATTGGGTGGCCCAAAGTAGACTGTTTAAAAGGAAATTACAGTTATATTATTGTCGCACTGAGCATCGATTTAGCTCTAAATGTTCCCGTCTAGGCCCCATCAAAGGCACATTTACCCTTATACTTTTGCAGCTGTTGGGTTTATGCAAATGCCGTTATTGCGTAATTAGTATTTAACCAGCCGCACAAACGCAGTTGCCTTCCTTATCTATTAATTGTTTGGTTGACCCGCTGTCTCGTTTTGAATGCGTCATCTGAAGGCAATCTCATTTCACCAGAGGGGGTACGTCATGAAAAGCTGGCCCGGTATCAAAGAGGAGGCCAACAATGAGTACAGATGATGTGATAACCATTTGATTAAAGTAGAACACCCATCCACTGCATCTAAACTCCATTCACAGACAAGACTACGTGCAGGACAATGTACCAGTCGTCACTTTATTAAGCAGTGTTACACTCTCGCCCCATAAATCTCTCTCCTAGGCACTCGGTGCGCGTTTTTCTCTTTCAGTCCGAGCCTGGCGCTCTGTCTCGTCACTGTGGAGCCCGTAATGACTATCTGCTATTCTGCTCTTCACCACTGAAGCCTCCAATTCATGCACAATCTCCTTTTACAATGCACTAAAAGGATTAGCCAATTAGACGCTATTTGCTGTCATTGTGAGGTGCTGCGTGTGTGAGTGCGTGCGTGCATGCGCGGTCAGTGGCAGTGTTAGCGGTGAAAGGGAAAGATAGATGGCTGTCCATACCCCACTCTTCATTCCCATTCTCATTTGCTGCTGGAGGTCACATTAGTCATCCCTGCAAGTCAGCCCAGCCACGCAGATCAGGACATCCGCGTGTGTGTTCGTGTGTCTGACAGGCCGCAGTGGATGACAGAGAAAGTGATGGAGTATTACTTCTCAATAATTCAACCCATCATTCTGAGCTTCCCCCGTTCATGGTCCTCCTCCTCCTCCTCTTCGTCTTCCATTTGCTCCTGTTTAATTTGTGAGTTTAATTTCCCCCGTGTCATGACTATGATAAGGGGAAGTGCTTGCTTCATTACACGGGAGTCATCATCAGTTACTTCGCGTGAAACACAGATTGATTCCGGTTATCGAATGTGTTACGTAACGTTGGCAGCAATATGTCCAGCCTTTTGCATTAAGGCAATCGAACAGCGGATGCCCACTAAATCATATGCATATCAATGCGTGTACACAAAATTGAAATAGCTTTGCAGTTTAGAACTGGAATCGGAATGTCTGCTCAAGAGGCACCGGTGATTTCATTAGCCTGACTTTGATGCAGCCACCGAGAGTTCATTTCCCGTTCTGCGATGGTGTGACTATGAGAGTGAACGGTTGTCCGTCTATAGATGTGGCAGACTGGCGAGAATTGCAGGTTGTAGTCTGCTATTTGCCCAAAGTCATTTGGGATAGGCTCCAGCTGTCCGCAACCCTGAACAAGATAAGCGGTGCTCAGCCCCTCCCGCCCCCAAGCTAAGGAAAGCCCCAAGATACGGAAGTCAATGGGCTGCTGAGACCCTAGCACCAAGGAGCTGCCGCAGAGCCAGAAACCACAAGAGTATTGGGCGGGTTGGCCCAATGGAACCGCCCAAAACGAGTTGATGCCATATTGTACTCCTTTAGACAGCAAACACATTGCGCGTGAATCCACAGTACCTCTGCTGATTGCGGTTGAGACGTGCAATCGGTTTTGCTTACAATTGGTTCAAGACACGATTAATCCACAATCACTTCAACTTGATGTAACCTTCTAACCTTGACTTCACCTTCATTTAATCAAGGAGTATGTCCATCCCTTGTTGTTGGATGAAAAAACAAGGATCTTAGATAAAATATTTGAGATCCAAAGTAACAAAATGTAATGAAAGCCTTTGTCAAATTGCACCCTACTATAATATGGAAGAATCGCAAACATGTTAGATGGGAATTGAATTTCCCTGTTAAATTTATATTGCTGACAATATTTCAACCTTGGAAGGAACGGTGGATATATTGTATAATGATACTTTAGCGATTAACTTGCAGACAAACTAATAAAGAAAGAAACTGACAACCCCTCATATGTAAAACTATAACTTTGGTGCCAGGAGTAACATCACAATTTAGCAAAAGTGCAGCAGTCACAATAGTAAGTTACTAAAGCTTCAGAAATCCCGACCCAAAAAACAATACTGTGGCCGAGAGTGACCTAAAAAAACAGACACGGTGATTATACGTGCATCTGTTCAAAATTAACATACAGACAGCGAGAATTAAAGCGGCGCCATCTGGCAATGTGGAGGTACAGTGGAAAGTTTCATGGTTATTGTGTGGGAAGAGGCAGGTATAAATCTCACAATGTGGAAGCACAATGCTGCCTTCCACTGGCTGCGGTCAAAACGATTGGCCATGCTCTGTGCTCGGTGTCTATGATTGTGTGTATGTTCGTGGAGGGGGGCGCATTGTGAGCCCGACTCGCTTTGTGTCGGGCGGGTCAGCGGGTGCTCAAAAAGCTAAGTATGATACCCCCCTTGCACAAACAGAGAGCCCCCTGCTTGGACACAGATGTGACAAAGAAGTGCAAACACTTTTGTGCTGATAAAAGAGGAACACGTGTACCTATCTAACATCCCTCGCCGTCTCACCAAAGCACTTATATCACGCCGCCTGCTCAAAGAAAGTGAATAGAAGCGTACAAGAGAGACAGCAACTGGAGAATTTAGTGAGCTCCAAAACAAGCGCACTAATAGAAAGAAAAATTTTGATTGACACTTAGTGGTTTGAAGGAAATCATTTTTTTCGTTTCGGTTTTAACTGCTGCAATTATTCTTCTTCTGACAAAAGAATCACCCTTTTGGGGCCTCAATATACCTGAAAAATCACAAATTATGGAATTAAATTGTAAACATAGCTACACCCAAAATGCATCTTTCCTCGTAAAATAACAACTAGGTGTTCAATTTTTACAGTATGTAGTTTGTTATTCAGGCTAAAATGATGGAACACAAAGCAGTGTGGGTGTGTAACTAGCAGCAGGTATGTGCACATAAAAACAAAAAAATGAATTTATCTGAAAAACCTGATGTGCTAACCTGACAAAAAAGAAAATCTTTTTTTAAATCAGTGTCAAAAATTCATACTCCGTCCTGCGGGACGCTCCCAGAAATACTCGCCCGTTTGAATACGTGTGGCACCAAGGTGGTAAATCACACAAAAAGTGATGCTCTCCAGCTCCTTCTCCATTATGCAGTTGAGTCCTTTATTTAACTCTCAAATATGGTCCGAGGCCGTTTGGGGAGAATACATCAACAGGAGTGCAACACAAAAAGCGGCACACTTCAACACACAAAGAAGCGAGCAGACCCCCCAACCCCCCACCCCCCATCCTTCAGTTGGAGGCTTGTTTGCTCAGTGTGGGTGCAGGGCACAGAGCGGGCCAGAGGGATGGAGGGAGGGGAGGTTAGAACATACAAGGCCGATGCAGAAGCAGGAGGTGTCTGGGTGACAGTGGGGAGAGGAGAAAGGGAGGGTGGGGCACACGGGCGGATCTTTTGTGAGGGCCTCGAGTTAATCACTTGAGCGGCACACGTCGCTTCTGAGGGTGCACATGTTATACACTTACTCCCCAGGGAGTGGTGGGGGTGTAAAGGGGGAGGTCCCAACACAAACACACACACAAAATTCCATTTACATGTCAGTTATAATGCAAAGCTGACCCCACCCCTCAAGTGCACATTATCAGACCCTGTTGGCCTAGTCTCATTTTAGTGTTCAAGAGTGTAATACATGTACACGCGTGTGTGTATGTGTGAATGCTGGGTGTCCACATGCTGGACTGGACAGATCATTCGTGTGAGGCCTGATTGGAGATGGATGCTTAGTAAGTAAAAAGGTTATTTCACTGAGTTTGATGTGAGTGCTGTGAGTGTGATAGTGAAAGCTGGGAGCAACACAATAGGGGCAACGCAGCCATGACAAGGACTGTTTATGATTTGACAGATGGAAAGTTAACACCATTGTTTTGCTCTGTGTAATATCTGCTTGATTCGTAGAAAATGGAATTCTGAATTGTCTTTCTTTTATTTTCGCAAACAATCAGACTTGTTTATTTTTAATGACTGTGTGTGTGAAAGTTTTCTCGGCCGTGCTCGCCGCCAGTTTTTTTTTTTTTTTGTGATGCTCCCATTATCTTCTTCCTCATTGCATTTCATTGTGATGTGGTGTCTGCTGATTGTTTTCTCCGATGATGAAAATTGATCAGCGCTTGCAACGCTATTAATGCTTTTTACTCTTGTAATCAAACAAGACAGACAAATGGCAGCGGGCCACAAGATTAGGTATTTCTGCACCAACGCAATGATTTATGAATATGAGAGCTGTTTGTGTGAGGGGAAAAATACAATTTGATTGACGCTGTCACAGAGGTATTCATAATCATAATGATACATCACACATCAGTTTAAATATTCCTTTTAGGGCACCATACAAAGTTTAAATAACAATGGAGCAGCAACAACGAAACAAATAGAAATGATCTGCTTACTATATTTTATCAAATATATATTTCATATGAGATTTAAAAAATATATATTAACATATGAAATGCAAAATTATAAAATATATATTTAATATATTTTTAAAAAATATATTAACATGAAATGCAAAATTATGGAATTAAAAAATGTAAATCTGTGAATTTTTATGTAAAAAATAATTCTAATATTACCATTAGTTCCATATATAATCTCAAATATGTGCACATATTGTTTTTGATCATATTTCATGCACTGTATGGGATAGATAAGTCTTGTTTCACACTAGTACAATGAAATAATGTCAAAAAAATAATGAATATATTATGCATTCAATAATTCCTAAAACAATTATCCATATGAAGACCTTTGAGTGTTTGATGCCTTTTATCTCATTAAATTGTAGTTGTACCGACAGTGTTTATTGTGGCTAAACGTACTACACAAATACAGCTATGCATCCAGTAATCCTAAATGACCCTTTTAAGTCAAATGTGATGCGATTAACTACACTTTAGTCCGAGCCTTTGTTGCGGTGGTCATTATAAAGTGGTGAGAGGCTGAGGACCAGCTGGTTCCGGGGGTGCCGCTGAGCCTGATAGCCACCACTCTCCATTGTGGGTCAGATCATGTCACACTACATCTGGGGCCTCATTGTCGTTTACTGTGGATGGACAGCATCGCTTGCACTGCTTTGAAATGATTCATGGAAACGTACAAATGAGAATGTAAAAATTCAGAATACATGCATGTTTTTTCAGTAAAATGTATACTTTGCGTGTGAATCAAACATTTGGAAGTGGTCAGTCAATATTTTCAAAAATAGAGAACAAAGGCCTTTTGAGTGCAATCCAACGGTTAAGCCATAAATCTAGACACACAAAGCCGGGCACGGAGCCAACGTGTTTTTGTCTTTTTTTTTTTTTTTTAATTCCACTGTGTTTACTTTGCAAATGAAAGCACACCTGCTCCAGATGTCTCTCCTTCACCGAACGGGAAGCAATGAAGTTAAATAAACAACAGTTAAAATTGCTTTAAAGGCGGCACTGGCATGAATTTTATGAGACAAAAGTGAGTTTACATATTTAACTGCAACGTGCTATGTTGCAGATGAACTTCTCTTTGGGGTCATGAGTTGAGTCACCCCTTCACTCACCTGCGGGAACATGGGGAGCGTCAGCAGCCTCATCACCAATGACGAACTCAACAGCAAACACTGCAAGGCGTCAGAGTTGAGGTTGAAAAACAGAACAAATCAGCCGAGACGCAATGGAGGTTGCAGCCTTGATGGCTTACTGAAGTGCAGCTTCACTCAGGCCTCCTCCTCCCCCGGCCATCTCCCAAAAGGCCTCTCGCACTCCCGGTCGGGGCGAAGTGAGGACTTTTTTTACATCAAGGTGAGCTTATCTGCTTTGGAATGACACTTAAATGATATTCTATCAGATAAAGATATAATGATGAATGTGCTTCACATAAGGTGAGCCATAAACCGAGGCCAGCGCACCACAGAGGAGGCGCAATGGAAGACTGCATCAGCGGACGAAACGGAGAGGAGAAATGTGATGAGCGACCGAGACTGACACTCATGTCAGGGACTGATGGGGTAAGTGGAGAGTCCTTTTATTGTCATTATTTAACAAAGTGCATTTAATGGCACATGTTCATTTTAGAGATGGGCATGACGGTTATTTGAAGCCAACTGAATCATTAGAATCAGTTCATCAAAAAGAATCGTTCAAAAGATTCGTTCAGCGATGTGAACGAGTGGTAAAAAGTACAGATAAAATAGAAGGATTTTGCGGCTGTATTCATATTCCACAAATACAATATTAATCAGAATACTGTGTTTTGACTAGTGGGGCTGCATTTAGAACATATTAATATAAAGAACATTTTTGGGTTGACTTCCCCTTTAAGAAGTGCAGTCCACATGTTGACCTGTAATTGTTGGGATCAAGCCACAGTTTGGTTCGTATTAATGTTGTAATCTTACCTATGATTTACTGATTTATGTTTATGCCATGCTTGTTTGGTAGAATTTTGAGAGACTGCTGGAGTAAATGGTAAAAAGGTTGCAAGTCAAAGTTCTTAATAAGTTAACAACTCTAGCTAAAGTAGATAACAATTCACGGTTCATTTGCACGTAAGCCGAACATACTTTATAAGACCCAAGACCAAAATGTTTGTCAAATAAATCAGATGTTGTATATTTTAGCAACACAGTAAAGCATTAGAACCATGCGAACTGGCGAAAAATGTATGAAGATATTGGAAGTGCACGGCTATTATTATTTTAAATATAGTAAGTTTCAAATCGTAGAGCAGCAGGAGCTCACGTGTATTTCAAGATTGACAGAATGTACTTTTGCCTCCGGATCTGACTTCCCAGGGATCCATTATGCTCCATTAATGAGTCAAACTTCGTGAGTGCACTCTTGAAAAAAGAAAAAGTCCCCATAATGTTAGGGTCTCACAGCAGGTAGCGGACAGTTCTCACTTGTGAACTTCGCCATTTTCATAATTACCCCTTTCCAAATGAATAACCTTGATCTACTCAGGGAAGTGAATTGAGTGTTCTGAGAATAAGAAGGTGAAAAGACCTTCTCGAAAAGCGTTATCTACCTCAGGGCCCCCGGGCCAAAGTGTGGGGCATTGGAAGCAGAAATGGGAGATAGATCAGGATCTAATAGAGCTTGGTGGCTAGGGAGGGAGATTTATTTTTTTTCTTCAAATAAAAAAAAAAAAAGGCATCCCATATCCCAGTCATGTAGTTGGTGAGGAGGAATGCTGAGCTCACAAGCGTTCCCTCTTTACCTCAGCATCCCATATTATTAACAACCCAGTAAAAGGCTATTCATCTTCCCGGTGGCAGCATATGAGGAGCGGGCGGTGTGGGATACAGAATGGAGGAGAGGGAGGGGGGGCACGAAAAGGAACGGAGGTACTGTAACTGTATGGTAGCACTTGTGTCTTTCTTGAACAATACAGATAGACGAGGGACTGTGGCGTTCTTCAGCATCCAATGTTTTATGTACAGTATAATGCTTGTTCAATATGCCGGCATGCGGTGCAATGCAATGCTAGCTTGAGGAGTTACAATATGTAGCTCACAATCCAGAAATATATCAGGTGAGGTCCGGTGTTGTTCTAGTTTGAACTCCTGCACTCCTGTGCATGTGTTCGTTGCATCTGCAGTGAAGCTTACATTGACTGCATTGCAGCAGTAGTTCCATCCATCCATTTTTTTATCTTGTTGATGTAGCCTATCCCAGATGACGAAGAGTGCTTCACCCTGGACTCGATTCCAGTTAGTGCCCGAGCGCATATACAGTACAAGGGACAGACAACCACTCACAATCACATTCACCTCAATGCTGAGTGAGAACTGGACCCACGTTGCATGCTCACAAGTGACGCCAGTGAACAACTACTTCGTCAGTGACGTCGAAGTACTTGCATAAATCAAAATCTGAATTTACATTATGCTGTACACTGATGAATGGAATTCAAAACTACCATCTCCAAAATAGTATGCATATTGAAATACAGTTATGTGATTAATCCATTCCAAACAGTCAGACTTCAACTAAATCATGAAAACACTTTTCTCATGGCAAATAACGTAGAATGACATCAATTACATTTTTTTTTATATAAATGTACCATGCTGCAAGGGCTTGCATGCGTCTGCAAAAATACCAAAACTTAGTCTAGCCCGACCAGCACAGATTTAGACAGTGGTGTGAATTTCCTGATGTAAATGCGTCCTAAATCAGGTGGGATCGTCTCCACCTTTTCCAGCTTCACTGTGGCCTTGGAGAGGACGAGTGGTATAGAAGATGAATTGATGGATATTGTGCCAGGATGTGAATAACGTTAGTTGCTGGGCTTTTCAGTTTTGACCTTATGACACATCCTCAGCTTTGTGCAGCATGGGATGACTTGCATTTTGTAAGGCTGTCAGCTAAAAGGAGTTAGTGACTAGGAAAGAAAAAGGAGGGGGCGGAGGCAGTCAGAGCATTTCTGACAGCGTGTCATTTCATTCTTCTAGGCCACTGCTGAGAAGTCGCTGGTCCGATCCACCGCATACAAGCCTTTAATTCCCAGGAGTGTCTCCTCCACAGAGGCACAGCGCAACAGCCTGGACCACATCCTCAGCCAACTGGACAAACCAAAGAGTCCAGACATCCAACACAAGCAAGACACATCCTCTGGTCCATATCTAAACTGCGCTGATAAACTTCAAAATGTTATGATGTGGGTTGAATGCCAAACACTATTTCAATGATTCATCCTCACCTTTCCTTTCAGGGAATCTGTCAGACTCTGGTCGCAACTCCATGTCAAGCCTCCCCACCCACAGCACCAGCGGTAGCCTAAGTGCTTCCACTGGCCCTGTCAGTCACAGCGATAGGAGCTCCACTCCTGCCAACTGCCTCCTCAAGGGAGCTCAGCCCAATTTGTCCCCCTGGGTGAACAGCGGTAGTCGAGACGGTGGCTACAGGGCTAGTTTGAGCCCAGGGGGCTTGTCATCAAAGGCTCACAGCGATAGTGGCTCCCCGCTACCTTCAGATCGGCCGAAACGTCTCTCTGAAACTGTTGGAGGGAGTCGGTCCCCTCTGACGACTGATGAGTCACTGATTGAAACGTTGGAGCAAAGACTACTAGAGGGAGAAAATGAACTGCAAGAGTTACAGGTGAGTACTTAGCTCTCATGACACCTGATCAAGATCATCGTAGCACAACATGCTACTTTTTTGCACTTGTTTTTTTTTTTTTTTGTCCCGTTAAGGGTCGCCACAGCGCGTCAAGCTTTTCCATCTAAGTCCATCTTCTGCATCCACCTCTCTAACTCCAACTGCCCTCATGGCTTCTCTCACAACTATTAACCTTCTCTTACATCTTCCTCTCGCTTTCTTATCTGGTAGCTCCAACCTCATCACCAGAGCTGAGCACTTGACCCTTTTTTGACAATCAGTCCCCCACCCTCTGGCCACGATCTGGCTCGCATTCCGGCCTACACCCTCCGGCCTTATTCATAAAAATTTGCGACCTACATCCCTGTTCCTGACATTATCCATAAACTATCTATAACCTATCGACACAAACCAGGAAAACTCGTGATGCAAACTGGGCGATGGCAACTGAATACAATATTTCCAGCGAATAGCTTCTCTGTCTCCAGCGTTTAAGAAGCCAACTAACGATGATGACCATCAGGTGTGCGCTGGAGACTCCACCCATTCCAAAGACTGAAAAAAAAAAAAAAACTGATCTTAAAACAAGCTGGATCACGACAGCGCGCCTGTATTTCCTTATTTTCACATCACGTAACCAGCGCCTCCCACCTGCAACTGGGGCATACCATTACAAGAGGGGGGGCGATACCACAATACCTATAACACTAACAGTGCATACTTAATAGCATTGGGCACGTTCGTGACAAAGAAGAAAAAAAAAGAATGAGACAAATAAGGAGACAAATAAGACCATGATGTAAATGTTGTATCACCGTCAACATGCCTGCTAAGATTTCTCCCATTAAAACAACTCACAGGTGAGCTATGAGGTGAAGGAAGCTGCCACCTGCAAGTTATTCGAGGAAAGACAAAAGTTCTGCGCTGAGGAGATGCAAGAGTTGAACCACCGATGCTCCGCGACGTTGCAAGAAGCCTCGCAGATGGCCGCAAATAGCCAGCAAGCACTGCAGCTGCAGGTCAGCCAACTCCAGGTCAGACCACCTCACCTCTTGCTGCTGAGTCGCTTGTTAGACTCAATGGTGCGCACTTGATCATCGAGGTTTACATCTTATACAGGCAGAAAATGAGAGACTCAAGGAGGATCTGGCCAAGCTAAGCCAAGAGAGGGAGCTCATTGAGCGAAGACTGAGAGCCTACAAGGAGCAGAGCACGCAACTCGCGCCGACGCTTGAGGAAACTCAGTGGGAGGTGAGATATGATTGTGAAGTCATCAGGTCACAACAGGACCTTTATTTGTCGAAAATAAATACATCTTGTGAATTTGACACACCACATAGAAAAAGTGTAATTATCAACCCTAGCAGTTGTGACTAATTGGAAGAAATCAGCAAGTATTAAATATAATAAGAGGCTTCTTAATTGTGAATACTCAAAACTAAATCTAATATAGCGCTTTATTTCATGTAGAATTTTCAATTAAATTCTTGTAAGACATTTTTGGTAATTGCTTCAGGAGTGGAGAGCGCCCGCAAAAATGTGAATATCTGCTAGTTTTCCTCAGTAAAAAACACTTAAAGAGGAAGTCAACCCCAAAAAATGTCTTTACAAGTATGTTCTACGCAGGCCGACATGGCATTTTAATGAATATTGCGTTTGAGGAATATGAATTAAGTGGCAAAATGCCCCTTCTGTCGACTGAAAATGACATCACAGTCACTCAGGGCTCAGCTACCGACCAGTCATGGCATAGCTTCAGATAAAAGGTGCTCATGTTTTTATTTTTTAATCATTAACATTTGTTATTTAACAACATTCGTTTCTGTGGTGTGTCAGATTTAGAAGACTATATAGTTTTACATGGACTTTAATATAATCCATGATGAGATTTTGGCATGAAATCATTGAAATCCAGTCATGAGCGGAAATATCTTATCTATTCAACAATCCATCACTATAAAATGTGTATAATGAATAGAAGGATATAAAAATCTCAAGTGGTAGATAACAAATATGTGTTACCAAAAGTGGAACATTTCCGACTAAAATACTTGAACAGCCCCAGGAGAGTACAACGCATACAACAGAGGACACTGTGATCTTTGTGTCCCAATGTAGGTGTGCCAAAAAGCAGGCGAGATCTCCCTTCTGAAGAAGCAGCTGCGAGACAGCCAGGAGGACGTCAGCCACAAACTGAATGAAATAGTCAGCCTGAGGGCACAGCTGAAGGAAATCACAGCGAAGGCAGAGATGCTCGAGAAACAGAACAAAGACGGCGGCGACAGGCTACGCTCGCGCACCATCGAAGTGGAGGTTAGCTTCCTTTGGAATGCCATTACACGCTCGGGTTCAACATCAAACAGAAAATGACTACTTAGTCTTATTACATTTTAAGATGAAAGTATTTTATAAGAATTCCAGGTTTCTATGGGGTAGGTGCACTTGAAGTCCATGTTTATTCAAGCACACTCACTGGACATACCTTTAGGGACACCTGCACAGTCACTTTTAAAATCAAGAGCACTCGTTCGTTTTGGTCAATTCATATCATACATGAGTTTGATGATTCATTATGAATGTATTTATTTTAGCATTGCTGTACATCCATAGCTACAGAATTTTAATTTACTTTATTCCACAATACTTGGTGACCTTTTTTTTTTTATCTTACATTCGATAAATGCTCCATATGTTAAAAAAATAAAACAAATAATAAATGTAATCCTAATAAACTAAAATGAAGTATTTTTATAAAAATAAAAAATAAACTTGCTGTAAAAATTAATTCAAACTAACTGATTTTTGTAAAACAAAAATCAAAGCGAAATAAAAACCAACTATAATAAAAATGGTTACAATAGAAATGGAAATTTGCATTGTTTGAATTTGTTTAATGTTTTCTGGGAAGCTGGAACAGATTAATTGCATTTCCATTCATATCAATGGGGAAAGATGATTCCAAATATGTTATTAGGTACAAGGGTAATCAAGGAATAAATTATTTGTCATTAAGTCTGTTGTTTCCCAATTTAGGTGTGCCAAAATGAGCTCCAACGCAAGAAGAATGAAGCTGACCTGCTGAGAGAAAAAGTGGGCAAACTTGAGAAAGACTTTGAGGGAAAGGCCAAAAATCAGAACCCCCACCAACACACTTCACAACCTGAGCCTTGTGGACACACACAAGCCGCAGAGCGAGTCACCACCATCCACAAGCAGAAAAAGGAGGCTGAGGGGCAAACGTCCACAGAGCTCCTCCAGAAAGAAGTGCAGAGACTAAAGCAACAGCTCAGCGAGGAGAAGGCAGCTCAGGAGAGACTGGCAACCGGTTTTGACCAGGAGAGGCGCACGTGGAACAAGGAGAAGGACAAGGTCATCAAGTACCAGAAGCAGCTCCAGATCAACTACCTGCAGGTGCACAAGAAGAACCAGGACCTGGAGCGGCTCATGAAGGAGCTGACTGCTGAGCTGGAGGCTCGGGCGGAGGTGGGCGTGGATCTCAAGTATAGCTCAGGGTTGCAGACCTACGATGATGTCATTGCCACTGAGATATGACTGCCTGCATCCACTTGTACATGACTGCTTTTTTTTTTTTTTTGACACAAAAGACGTCACAAGAGACACTGGAGGTGATTGCCATTACTATTTTGTTGTTAATGTAGCTCTGAATATTTCAACTAGCAGATTTTAGCTTTTGTAAGTTAAACAAATCAAAAATACAAAATATCAATTTTGTGTTGTAAAATATTAATTTATTGAAGGTCACAATATTTTTAATGCTATTTTCTTTTGTCATTAAAATAATGTCCGGTTTCCTAAATTACATGATAGGAACACACATTGTCATGAAAGTTGTATCACATTTGTCTCCAGCAGCTTGAAAACAAACAAAGCAATATAGTGAATAAATTTTCATAATATTGGAAGCATATCAACTGCACTGAAATGACAAGATTCACATTTCAATACAGCAATAAAATCACAGTAACTGTCATTGCATTTTGGCGAAACAATTAAATAATGTGATATTGTATTTTGCTCGGCTTAAGACATTTTGACACGATTGTTTTATCTTACTCCTGACTACATATATCATTTCGTTTTCATGTAAATCCTGCAATCCATTTAATTTCAGTTTTAACCCACCTCTAATATTTTATGTTATTTCCTGACATGAAATACAGTAAAGTACAATATATTTAATAAAAACTGTGAGGACTCGTCATGAGATAATGTGTGTGCATGTGTGCGGAAGGGAGAGATTAATGGCTTCCAATGAGAATAAAAAGAAATAAAATCCAGAGATGTGATGAAGAAGAAATTGAAAAGGGGCTATCTCCCTGTGTATCTTTCTTTCTCTTCAACTTTCCCAAAACTGCACATTCAACTTTGTTCAACTTATTTGGATTTTCAGAAGAATAAAAATCCCAACCATGTCTCTCACCATGTTTCCACTATTTAGGACCCGTTGTATTTAATATGCAAAGACAAATACTGTTTTTTATGAGCTTAATTGAGATGGTTAATGATGTAACTGGGAGATGATAGTTTAACTAGACAGCTGAAATTCATGGCAAAAATAAATACATAAAACAATTGGGGGGGGTGACAAAACAAACAAAAAAAAAAACTGGCATCGTTTGTTTTCCAAACATTTGTCAATTAATTTCAACTGATGTTGGCATATTTAGAAGTTCTGTTAATGCGAGGGGGGAAATTTTGCCAAAAGAGGATGTTTGAACAAGTGCAAAACTGTTTGTGCTGAATGATTGCAGAATGTTTAGCAGTGATGCCATTCAATTATTCAAACTCATGTGAAACGATAGTCAGCGCATACTTTATGACGCGAGTCTGCAGAACTCAGAACCCTACTTGATTCGTATGCCACTGGCATTACTTTCATGTAGTCAGGGCCTAACCACTCAGTGATTTACAGACCAATAGCAGAACGCTTGTATCATGTGACTATCGGACATAAAAGAAAATATGGAATGGAAAAGCACAGTGATCTCAATTATCGAGTATAAACCATGAGAACTGGTAAGATATCCACTTTTAAATTAAACTCTTATAAGCTTTATTTAGGCATCATTATTTGTCCAAACCAGGGTTCTTCGATCCTGTTCCTCGAGGGCCGGTGTCCGGCCTGTTTTCCCAGCTCTCCCTGCTGCACACCTGATTCAAATGATCACGATCGTTGTCTTGCTTCTGCAGACCTTGCTAAATAACAGATCATTTGAATCAGGTGTGTTTCAGCGCGGAGAATTGGAAAACAGGCAGGACATCGGCTCTCGAGGAACAGGATTGAGGACACCTGGTCTCAACAATTTTACTTTTGGCTGTATCGGGCATTTAAAATGAACAAGAAACAGATAAAACAAGCGACGGTCTAATAATTTTTTTCCCCCAAATCTTCAACCAAAGTATTTGATTATAACACAAAAATACAAGTTCTATTTAAACAGGCAAATGACGGATTTAGGTTGAACACTACGAATGGTTTCCAAGCTTCAGCTTTTGTCATTCGCTCATTATGATTCAGCCCTCTCTTCGGATTTAAAGAATGAGATTGTTTTCCTCTTGTCGAATCATCTCCTTCTCTAAATGAGCTGATTGCACCAAAATCAGACGTGAAATCAAATTAAGGCCCTTTGCCAGTATGAGGCTCTTTTGTTAATGGCATGCATGGCGGATTACTCCTAACTGATAAGGACACATTCAAAGTCTGTTCAACAGAGCAGAGAGTAGCAAGCCATCTTCCTGACTAGAACACATGACCACAATACATATCATGGACTATATAGACGTTAGATGCACTCACTATTTGGACACGTACTTCAAGCTGGAAGGCTTTTCGAGATAGTTAATTTGATTTCTTTGTTGAGGAGTAGAGCAAAGGGCCAAAGAAGAACATGTTACGTTTTGGCGCAGATCTGGATCGAGGACTTTCATTGATAGTAACATTGAGCCGCATTTACTCATACAAATTAAAAACAATCAGCTTAATCGCAAAGTCACAGTCGGATTCATGATATGTGCGCACGCGCCAATTTCTTTGTCGCCACCTTGTGTATATTACTGAATCAGATTCATTCTAATTGTCGGGATTGCGCCCATTATCTGCAACATGCATAAAAGCCACGTCTATTTCCACATGAAAGGACATGCATCAAATTGAGAATGGTGAAGAGATTAGAAATTGCGAAAGAGGCACCTGAAAATTTAAATTAGGACATTTAGTCAACTTGTTAGCTAATTCCTGCTTTCAATTTATAAATTTTTATAAATCCACATTGTTTCTGTCCATTGTGCAGCTTGGTGTTTTTATTTTTCAAAAGCTGATCATTATTTGGGTGGATGCACAGTCTGAGGAGTTTCTAAATGTGTTTTTAGAGGAAATTCATGTGAGAATATATTGATGGATTACATTTTTTTTGTAATTTTTGACTTAAGCACAAATGTGTTTGTGATTGAGGCCCATTGTTATATTTGTGGTGCGCAGTCACTTCAAGTCGCCGCACACTATTAGAGTTTCAAGCACAAATGTGCCAATTTTTTTATTTCTGAGTGCGGTCACGTTTTAAAAACCCATTCAAAGAGCTGTGCATGTGTGCCCTGCTTAAATAATCATATTTGGTGACTTAAGCGGGTGTTCAAAATATAATCCAAACATCTCGCAATCAGTGACAAAAAAAAAAAAACACTCAAAAGATTTTTTAATGAAGTCTATAAGAAATTCATTCATCCATCCATTTTCTACAGCGCATGTTTTGTTCACCAGCGCAGGACATGCCCGGGTAATGATGCTTTGTGCTATTATGAGTTGTGGTCCAGCAGGCATCTCAGTGTCATTGGACAGCCGTTAAGAAAGCCCTGAGAAGACACCGGCCGATAACTGAAGCCTGCCCTGCAGTGACACGATAATGACACTCTCATATCCTGCTGTGATTCTCCTCATCGGCTGACAGTCAAGAACAAAAGGGGGCCTGAATTCATTAGTGGAGGGGCGGTGCATTTGCAAGCCATATTTACCGCACCATATTCAGATTATCAAGTGTGGTAAAGGGGAATATCCTTATGACCAAAGCACTCCCGCTACTATAAATAAACCATACTGGTAATTAATAAATGAGTCAATAACAGCGTATCACTTGCTACCTTACCCTCATTACTCATTACACTCACATACTCAAATGTGCTATATCGCGACCATAGCCCTCAGCAATTAGTTGCTCCTTAAACATCAGGGGGCTTGTTATTTAGCCCAGTATTTTATACTTTATTGGTTTATTCAAAGAGCCGTGCTGCAGCACCACCTCAGCAAATCCCCGCGCTCCTCCGCAGTCAGCAAAGTAATTGGGGAGGGAGTCCCAAAGGGTCCGCGCACACTGCTCAACCTGATAAGATGACATGGCAGTGGGGGCAAGTATAGTGCGGATGTGTGGAGGATGGGAGTGCGGAGTGTGGTTGTGCGCATGCATGCATGCACTAAAGAGAATAGGTTTGCGGTCTTTAGAGACTTACTGATTGGCTGGGAAACCATCTGGATCCCACTACCCTCCAGTTGCATCACCCGTGGGCCCCCCTGTTCTATAGGGATGTCAATATCGGTGCATGGGGCGGGGGGGGGGGCCTGTCCAGATGCCAAATCAAGCTTCCCCTCCCCTTCAGATGAAAATTTGTTAATTAACTGTGTCTCTCGGAGAGAGAGTGAGAAAGAAATGCCCTTTGTATTTGTGCCATTCATTGCAAGCCAGCTCGTTTTCTGAAGCTTTGCCAAATTAGCAGGAACAGATGAAAACGCTATGAAAGGTCTCTTAAGTGAATCCATATCTTTAATTAATTCGGGTTGAACTAAATAGAATATGGACAAGTAAATTACCAAGAAGGAAGCAACCATACTGGGAATGGAGATTCAAACCGAGGACCTCTCGACTGTGAGGTAGAGCTGCGAACCACTAATCTACTATACCATCCATGTAATGACATTTTAACAGAAAATACTGCATTCTTTTTCCTTCACATTTTGAAAAACGTTCCATTTCTTTCTCAATGGAGGTATAGCAATTGTTTTCAACAAAATGTAAGTTTTATAGTTATAATTTATCCTCAACACAAATTGACTTACTTTTTCCACTTTTTGTGTCACTTCCAGAAAAAACAACAACAAAAACAAATTTTAACTCCAAATTAGGCCAGGGTATAAATAATTTATCGAGCAGTGCGGAGGAGCAAGTGGTTAGTGTGTATGAATCTCTGTTCCATGATACTGTACAGTTGACATAAAAAGTCTACTCACCTCTGTTAAAATACTTTTTGAGATACAAAAATAAAAAGATAATTTTAACACAATTCTTCAACATTAATGAGAACTTTAACCTGTACAACTTAATTGATGTATAGACTATTTCTATAGGAAGAATAAAAGTAAATGTGTTTGCAATGTGAACAACCTCATAACCGAAGATGTGGCTGTGTTCAAAATTAACCAATCACATTCAAAGTCAAAGCTCATTCATGCCCCGCTTCAGGTTGAAGAAAGCCAAAAGCATGATGAAGCCACTGTCATGCTTCCCTGTACCACCGGAGCAAAACACATATTCCCATGTAGACTTAGTTACTTTAACTTTTTGGTGTGTTTGGTGGAAAAATAAGACTTGTCATCACCTGAAGAACACCATACCTGTAGTGAAGCATGTTGATGGTATTTCCTTCAGCAGGAGCTGGGGCCTCAGTCAAAGCGGAGGGAATTATTAAGCGTTCACACAAAACCTTCAGGCTAATGCTATAGAAAGTAAAAGAAAAAAAGTCAGGATATGACGACTAGACAGCTGAAATATATCTAGGCTAAACCAGAGGCACTTGAAATCCCTGTCAGGTGTGAGTTGAATGTGATTGTTTCATTCTGAACACCGCCACCTCCCACTTAGAAGAGAGATTGAACACTTCTAAAGCCACATTATTTCAATTGGTTCTTTTTACGTCTCCCCACCGAAATTTTTTTGTATTTAATTTTTTTTTAACTATTCGCATTGCGCAGTTTATAGGTCACAATGATGGTGCAGAAAGTTTTGAAATTATTCATCCTAGCATCATCTCAAAACTGGCATTTGAACAGTGGTGTGTAGACTTTTCATTCAATGAAAACTTCTCATGTAAGTGATAAATGTGCGTGAGACTGGTGATACAAATATTGCAACGTCATTTATGTACACTTATTCTGTGCACTGAAACGAAGTGATCGTATCCTGAGGTGATGATAAAACGAAGGTGAGTTGCATTGGTTCCATTGAGCTGGAAAACAAAAACAAGTAAGGACAACAAGTTAGGTTTTGCCCCCGAGTTCATTTCATGAATTCAATTTGACATTATCGTGTTGAACGTACTGAAATAGAATTTGTCTGAAGATGTCCCTCAGTGAGTTTCAATTCTGCAGGAAAATCAGTTCATTAGAATCTGTAAAGCAAGTGAATGACTAATACATGCATGTATTCATCATCCCTACCTTTCTCTGCCACAAACTCAAAGTGAGAGGCGTTTTGTGATGTGTTCTTTTCTACTTTTAGATGCTTGACTGCAAAAACAAAGCGAGAAGGAAGAGTCATCAGCCCTGTCCAGAAGATTTAATTAACTTATCACTAAATTTCCCTAAAATGAAATGAACAATGGCTGTGTTTGGTTTTAGGATACAGCCTTGGAGAACATCTAACAAAGCGTGAGTCATTTGTTAGGCTTTGTCTGAGGGCATCATTAAAGAAGAAGAGAGGCCCATTTTTTAACTCATTTTTAGGAACACCTGAAGCCTTAAAGAGAAAATAACTTTATTTATGCCGCATTAAGCAAGCTTGTTATAGACTTCGAATGACATATATGCATGTGGCTTCACTCCCCTGAGCGGAAAAGAAAATAGACTTAAGATTTAGATTTAACATTTACATTTGACATTCAGATTTACATTTGCCATTTAGTGTTAGCTAGAGCAACTTTAGATGCAACACTTAATATTTAAGTGCAACAAAATAATTTGACCTAATTATTGAATACATCTCTATTCTTTAAGTTGACAAATATTGTAAACATGCCCAAAAAAAATTGTCTAAAAAATTCACACCATTTTTTTAAACATCATTTGTAGGTAAATGTCACAAAATGTTGCTATTATTTTCAGATAGCCATCTTATGGTGTGCCAAAGTATAAACATAAATAATTTATTCTCTAAATAAATATAAACATAAATTTATTTTAATTAGTTTCTCAAGCTATTTGGCTGTCAAAAACATCCTGAGCTAAAATACAAAATAAAATTTTATTTAATGAGATGCAATATAAGAGTTGCTTTAAAAAAACACTTATAAAGAAAGCAATATTCACTTGACTGATACCGCCAAATATAAATTATTTTACAACAACAATTAAATACTCATTACACTCACAACAGTCGCAATTAATTTGAGTATTGGGCTACATGAGAGGGAAAATCATTAGAAAAACTCATCAATAATTAACATTAAATTATTACGTCTCTTATATTGTCAATGAAAAGTGAATCTTATTGTTTATTGCAAAATATCTTGTATCGGTCCTCATTACATGGGGCAACTCCACCTAATTGTGTGGAATGTTAATGTAGATCATGTTGGCTTTATCTATTTTTTAACCAACCGTTATAACTCTCCAAGGTCACTGAAGAAACGTTTGTCGGGTCAGAAAAGCGAATGATGAACTCTTGAGGAAACATTCCCGTGGACATCCAAAATGTGTTGGTGTTTCTGGTTCAAAGATATAAAATAACAAAACACAGGTAGGACTAAGTGTAGTCAACTGGACAAGTTTACAGCATGGAACAGTACAATACTCGCAAAACAAAATCAAACTGAAGCGCAGTCCCTTACCCGTCAATAATATTTTCCGGCGGGTGGTTCTCGTCGTTGGAAGCAGCCACAACGACTTTCGCTCCCAAAGAACGAAGAGAGGACGCAGTCATTGTGAAAGAAAGGTAAACAACATAATACAACCCCAAGTGCGGTCTTAACATGCAACGCTTTCGCTTAAACACACAAACAACCTAACGTTGCCACGCCAACCCGCGGCGTCGCATGATAATCACGTCACGGCGCATGTACACGTCACATGCTCGACTTGTGTCGCTCGTTACCTTTTTAGCGCTTAGCTGTGAATTTATTCTGTCCTTTTTTATGGCGAATGGATGTAAGGATGTGTTATTCCTACGGGGTGCTGGGCAGGTGAGTCATGTTGCTAAATAGTAATATTATAAACCACACATCGGTGAACGCGATGCTTTTCTATGACATTAGAGACTTAGCTTGATAAGCTAACAAATCAACACGCCGTAGTACTTTAAAAGTTCCATGTAAAATCAAGATTTAAGATTTCCCCAAATTACATTTTGGTGAGGTAAACTGTGTACCTTGTCTCGCTGGACTAGAGGAGCAGTATAGCAGTTCGAAACGCACCCCTTTTAAATTGTTGCCCTGTAAACTGTCCGGTTTACACGAGACCTGACATATATTTTTAAAATAATTTTAGTGAGGCAGGTATCATTTTCCGTTAATAAAGATTAAGCCAGTTAAGTGAAAATACACGTTCTGAATTGCATCCAAGTCAATGTCACGTTGTTCATCTTCATCCTATTTATCGAAAGGTTGGTTGGTTGCACATGCCCTCTGATAGCGTAGTAAGCGGTATGGAAAAGGGATGAATGTAATTCCGAAGCAAAATGTGACAATTTGGCACGCAAAACATGCGTGGGAAAAATACAGAGCGAAAGACTAAACAAATGCTCCATACGTGATTATTAAATACGTTGAATGGAAAAAATGGTGAGGCACAGAATACAGTGCTTCTATCATCATTTAGGTTGAGTGAGTCAGTGAGACAGTCATTGGTTGAGACACACACAAACATCGGCAAAATGTATATTTTACAAGAAATAACAGTTTTACTTGCATATTCAAATGTTGATTCAAGTAAACTTTTTTTTTCTCTTTTCTAGAGTGATGACTCCGATATTTGGGATGATACCGCCTTGATAAAAGCTTATGATAAGGCTGTTGCATCATTTAAGGTAACAAAAATGAAGTTTTGATGCAGTATTGGTCACTTTTTCTTTGTTGGCTACTCAGAGTTATGCTCTTGTTCAAAATGCCAGACTGCTCTTAAGGGGGAGGATGAGCCACAAGCTTCAATCAAAGTCCCACCAGGAAAGAAACGCAAGAATAATAAAAAGAAGAACAGCAGGAAAAAAACTAATGCATCAACAGATAAAGAGGTGAGGTTTAGGAAACATGCTCATTTCTTGGGTGGTAAAGAAAAAGTAAGAAATTTAATTTCCTAATGATATAAACTTAACCGTTCCTTATCACCGTTCTCGTCACAGTGGCAGGTTGGAGATTCCTGCTGTGCTTACTGGTCAGAAGACAGTCAGTTGTACTCAGCTACCATCTCATCTGTTGACAAGGAGAGGGGCACGTGTGTAGTTGTCTACACAGACTACGGCAATGAGGAAGAGCAGAACCTGGAAGACTTGCTTTCGGAGATCTCTGAGTGTGATGAAGAAACCAAAACCACGGTAGACGTGTTTTGCTGTCTTGGGAATTTGGGATTTAAATTTGTCACAGGGAAACACCATTAAACCTCACATATTCACGCGTCTCTAGAGGCATTCATAGTTTCCTGTGTATGATGCGCTATTTTCGATCAGGAGGTTATTAGAGCGGGGGCATTTATATATTTTCTCTCTTCAATGATTAATTAAAGGTGCACCACAACTAACCAGAGTACTGCAGTTGGTGACAGATATTTTTAATTAATTTATTTTTTTGTCAGGGACCAAGTTTGCAACCTCTTCAATGTCAGTTGGCGGCTGGGCAAGATCATGGTTACAAAAACGGCAACACCTTTGCCCTTAAATGCTAATACATCACGTGTCTATTTGATAGCCAAAATTAAATAGGAAAAGAAAAATGATCCAGTGTGCATTACAAAACATGTTTTCTATATCAAATTGTCTTATGACATTTGTTGAAGTCTACATCTGCAGTCACGCTTTCTCTTTTAAAGTTACACTCCAGCTTTACAGATACATTTGTTTGTGTTTTGGTCATGACAGTCATAATTAAGCGCAGGGGACAAAATGCTCAAATTAGGCCCGATTTTCAGTATTTATGTGCCCTGTTCTTAAAAACAATGAGAGAGTAAAGATGTGTTTTCCTTACAATTTAGACGCAGGAGGCAGAATCTTCAACAGAGGAGAGTGACAGGTCAATAGAACCCAACCAACACAAACAGCAGCCACACAGTAAAAGCCAAAAGGCCAAATTCCGCAAGGCTCCTCCCCCAATGTGGGCTCCTGGATTCCCTCCTCCGTGCCCACCTCCCATGCCACCATTCAGACAGGTAAAACCACATTCCCATGTATCATCAGTCTCCTCAGTTAGTGTGCTCTATGTGGTGCCGACATATCACCAACTTGTATACCACTTCCCACGGTGCAGGTGTACTTAATAAAATGTCTACCACAAAGTGAATTGTGTATTGTTACAGCTCTTTCCCACCTTTTTTTTGCCCTCAGGGTGGAAAAAGGCATTCTGGTGGTCATGGACATTTACCTCCACCCTGGCATCCCATGATGCAGTTCGGCCCACCAGTGAGTTTAAAGACAATTATAAACATGAATAGTATACTTTGTGTTTTAAGTCAAATGTTGACACTGCTTCGATTTCCCACAACTCCGATTCTTCCATTGTTCCTGGTTTGTGCCTTCAGATGATCCCTCCGCCTCCTCCCATGAGTCCTGACATGGGTGATGACGAGGCCATGGGCAGCATGCTCATCTCCTGGTACATGAGTGGATACCACACAGGCTACTACTTGGTAGGGGTCATTTCACCGAGAACTGCGTACATGGTCTAAAGTTATTTTCTAGTGGTATTTTATTTATTCAAATTGTTCTTTTCTAGGGTTTGAAACAAGGACGCAACGAAGCTGCCAAATGGACCAAACCGCACCAGAAATGAAAAAAAAGATCTCAATCTTTCAACCAGAAGTGGTCATTGTACGTGTTAGTGAACTTTAATCAGAGGCAGGACAGTTTTGTATTCTCTGTAAATAGATTTAATAAAGCATATTAAACAAACACTTTGCCTCAATATTTTCTCTGAAAAAGCTGCATTGAAAGTTTTTTTTTATGCTGTACCTTTCATGCAATCTAATAGGATCTAAATCAACACAAGACCTTCATCAATGTTTATACAATTTCACTGAATACATCGTGGGCAGTGTAAATCAAAACTGACAATTGGTCTGCCTTCAGAGAGATGACAATTTGCTCTCATTAGATGATTCTGGTATGCTTAATGAAGTGTCGTCTGCTGACTTGTACGCGAGGTAATAAAGTGACGCAAGCTTGCAATAGCATGTGTTGTCCAGCAGAAGTCAGACTCGTATAAAAGAGACAAACATAGTATGCAGAGAAATCAAATCTCAAAATTTTGTATCCATCGCCGAGCCTTGTCCTTGTATATTTATTCCTAATTATTTCATTCATGCTTTAAAGTTATGCTACTTCTGATCCTGAAAGAAACAGCACTGCATCTGTCACTTCCACACCCTGAATCAAGAGCAATATGGCAGACATGATTACAGTGTGGAGACACTTCAATGAATGTAATCCTGCAAACCCTCAGGACATTGGCATGGAAGTAATTATACTTGCGATAGAGAAATTGAAAATATATACGGAGAAATTAAATGTAGGATGTTATGGTGTAGTACATGTTTCCACATTATAGATTTGTACGATGAACATCGTTGAGTGGAATGAAAACTCGGCAAACGAATGCCAATATCACGTTAACCTAATTGATTTCCACTCGTCTTCAATACGATTTGTTATAATTTGTCATTTCCCTTGATCGAACATCCTAAAAAATGGTTCCTACTGTAAGAAGAGCCTTGAAAGTAATGTTACTATTCCTTTTTATATTTAGAATATAAACGGCCATATGATTGTAGACTCGAAAGCCACAGACATTCCTCTGGGTCCTCAATGCTTTGGTTCACTGAAAAGGAAGCAAAATAAAAATATATATTTCTCGTGCTGGTGAAATGACACTTGCTTACTCCCTCTTCTCTGGATCCAAGCTGCTGGGCGGTGTATCTATCATACAGCATGTTTGGAGTACATATAAGTGTGAGAAAGAGGGGTGAAATGGTCTTTCGTGGAAATGTGTCCCTGCATGGTTCTCATTCTTTTTTTTTTTCGCACCATGTGATCATCCTCCAGCTGCACCACAGTCATTTTATTTCTTCCATAATCAGCAGTTCCTTTGTTGATAGCATTTTGTAACCTTGTGCCACTGTGTCACTTGACGATACGGCATGTTTGTTTGTTTGTTTTTTGTTTTTTTTTTGGTTTTTTCGCAACGAGTGGGCAAAAATCCGAGTGGAGAAGAAAATGGAGCAGTTACCAGCAAAATATAGTTTGCGGGATTTACAAAACGAAGATGCAGATAAAAGAAAACCTATCTTTTCCTTCCAGACGGCTTTGAAATGTGCCATGACAAAGCACACACATAAGCACGTTGCTTGTGTGAAGCTGAGCTGCCCAAAGGGCTCACATATGGAGCACCCGAGAGTAGTTGAAAGGCGGGCAGTCCCAGTTGGAGAAAGCACCCCTCAAACCTCAATCCCCCCGATATCTGTCTACCCCCTACTGACCACGGCGGCATGAGACCTGTAAACATAATCTGCAGTTCACACACACACACACACCTCCCAGTTAGATCACATTGCAGCATGAGATGCACTGCCTAAAGCTATTGACACAAGCACCCATCAACAAACATCCTGCTTATAAATAACATTTATTGGGGGAGAGGGGGGTAGTCTTTCACCGCAAACAAAACTAGTCATCTGTACAAGTGATTTGTCTTGGTTTAATTGCTTTTCAATACCACAAACCTGTCATTTGAACAGGGGTGTGTAGACTTTTTATAACGTTAAAGAACCTGTCAAAAAAAATAATCAAAATGTCTTCATGAATTCAAATGGAAGCTTGGCAAAATAAAAGCATCCAATTATTTGGAATCAGTTTCTTTGGACAGATGAGGCCAAGGTCAAGGAAATAAACGGCTCATGCTACAAAGCATACTACGTCATGTGACAAATCACAATACAATATGGAAAATTCTCAGTTGTGTTTTCTGATGCGATTACTCCAGCCAGCATTAACACGATGATTCGTAATGTTTATTTGGCTGTTTTAAGGGCTCCCAATATGCTAATGCCCCACCCAAAAAAAAGATTACACATTTGCTGCTTCAAAAAAAAGTTCCAAAAAAAAAATATTATGAGATGGAAATTGAGCAGAATATCGGTTCATGCCATTCAATACTAATGTTCTTGTCTTGGTGAAGCAGCATGTTGCTCTTGTCTTTTGTGAGACAGCTGCCACATTGTTAGTCAAAAGTCCTTGTACTGTGCTACATGCTACTATATTTTGGGAGGTTTCTGTAGCACAATGCAAAAAAAAAATGTTTTACAGCAATATATAAATTAACCACTTCCATTGTATTTACAATCAAATACTTCTGAGATGTGAAATGTGTTGAGAATGCTTAAAATGGCGGTAATTCCTGGCACACTTATGTGACATACTTGCTGCGTATAAATGTATAAAGGCAACTTGATGAAAAATCCTGCCATTGTTCAAAACCTCTGGACCTAACTGTAAATGATATAATGTTGCTGGTGGTCCAGGAACTGGCACTTTACACCAATATAATGTATAGGGCCAAAAATGTTACTATCGTACTTGAGGTAACTGTTACAGTTCTTTTATCAGGGGGTAAAAGTCAAGTATCAGGGGTATAAATCTATTGTAGCCTACCACTAAAGGCACAATGTGGTAACTTTTAATGAAATGGCCTAGAATCCCATTTTCTGCAGAGTGCAATAATTGCTTCTGAGACAGGAAGGCTGCAAAAAGGATGAATGTAGCTTTGGGAATGCCGACATGCCCCAGAAATGACCTTGAGGTCAATTTTTTTTTTTTTTTTTTTGTGAATCCGAATGTTTAGATAGACCTGTTCTATTGTGAGACTCGCATGCATTCCTCCTGTGGGGTTTCATCTATCCAGCAGGTTTCCGTTACCATGTGGATGTGGCCTTTGCTTCACTGTGACTGATCCTCCTTGACACTTTGACCTCTGTGAATTCCACTCACAGCAGGTCCAGTAATTAGCTGGTGCTGCTGAGGATTGTCAGTCACATTCCATCATTTAAATTTTTAAGTCCTTCCCATGGTGACAAAAGGCTACTTTAGAGTTTACAGCACAGGTGTCAAACTCAAGGCCCAGGGGCGAGATCTGGCCCGCGACCTAATTTTATGTGGCCCACAAAGGTTAAATCATGTGCGTCAATTTTCTGTTTCTAGCACATTTTCTTCACTTTTAACAACATTGAGATATGAGATATTGCCATTTATTTGTTACCAACCCTCCCCTTTAAAATAAATTGAAAATTTGTTGAACAAACAATTACTTAATGGCTTCCGATTTCAAAACTCTGAGGGAAACCATAACTACAATGTTGCCCGTCCACCAAAATTAGTTTGACACCCCTGGTTTACAGCAACCAATATTGGCAGTTAGTAGAATGACATTTACGTTTAAAAGAGAAATTAATTAATTAATTACGAACTTTGTCTTGTCATTTTGACATTCTACAGTGAGGCAGAAACAGTGGCTGGAGGCGGAGAAAAAATTAACCTTATGTTTCATAATAGTATTAATATAGATCAGTGCTGCTCAATTATTTTCTGTTGCCCTCCTATTAGGACTGGAGCAAGAAAATAATTCACTCTGCCGCGATTATATATAGTATAATTTGTTTTAAGCAGCATACACTTTTGCATTACGTTGTATCAAACAATCATATATATATATATGCGCATTTGTAATACATAAATCAGTCCTTTTTTTTAAGTGGGAATTTTAATACAACTCAGAATGTGTAAGTGTGCCAATATGTTTTTCTCCCCATGTACTTTGCTTGTCAACATTCCAATTTTTTTAACACCAACTATGAAGTCGATTTCTTCAATTGCCCTTCTTCAAGTGTTGAATTTCTCATTCTCGAAGTTTAACAGTAGTGGCTGTGAGGGGGCAGGCGAGTCGCATTACCGGTGGAAACTGTGTGAACGGGGCAGAGCAAACTTTGGTCTCGGAGGAGGACACAAGTTTAGTGAAAGTTGCCTCAGTGGGGCAACTTCACTCTTTCAACTTCCACTTTTGGAAGCGACGCTTTCTCGTTTCGACGTGCTCGCTCCCGGGTGGGGGCACACTTGCCCACGCCACCTGGATCGTACTTCGTCGCCTCGTAGTCGGATTGAACACTTTACAGACTCCCGGCGGTTTGTGGATAAAAAAAAGTCCCCGTGGGAGCACGCGTGTGGAGGCTGCCAGCAAGTATGTTTTGTCGGAATCAAACAACACGAGCCACGGTTGCTCGTGGCTCGGCTCTTGAAATGGAGATACGGCGAGGGAAGTTCAGAAAGAGTCTTTACGTGAACACATCACAGGTAAGCAAAGCATCAACACGTCATGGGCGGCACACACTCGGTTTATGGCTCTCGTGCTTTCATTGAACTTCTGCGGTGGTATTTTACGTCATTCAATTTGTGTTAAGTGTCTCCAATAATGTTGTTGTCATCCGTCTTATGGTTTCATCTAATATTAGTTGTCCAAATGTTACACAAAAGTACAAACTTACTCATTTATATAAGTCGCAGCATAATAACCAACATTCAAATTCAGTGACGTAGACGGCCCAAGTATTCATCAAAAGCCGGGCCATGGTTTTACTTTTAAAAGTGTATTTATGGTGTTTGTATTACACACAAAAGTTCAATTAATTTTTTTCTGAAATAGCTGTGGCTTTTTGGTTTTCCCTGTCAGGGGTCGCCCCAGCAAATCATTCGTATGATATATTTGGTGTAGTTTTTAAATTGGGTGCCTTTTCTGATGTAGCCCACCCATTTTTATTCAGGTTTTGGACCTGCGGTGGCAAGGAATACCTTTGCAAAATCCTTTAGGTCTTGAATAGGAGGCTAAAAAGTTAAATAAATCTGTATATAGAACATGTAATTTTTAACAAAGTTTAAGCCACTCTAACATTCTGCGCAGATTGAACATTTAATTCACATGGACAAAAAATCTTTCATTCTATCACAGTTTGGATTAAAATTATGATTTGATGCACTGTTTGCATGGTCATGCGTCACACTTTTGGTCTGAACGAATTATTCTCACATGCACAGATTGACCAAATGTACCGGAAATAGTAGTAGAAGAAGAAGAAGAAGTCGTAGCGACTTCCGTGTCAATAAAAAATAGCTCCATCCATTTCTACTCCAAATAATAGCGTTATTTTGTGTATTTTTCCCGTTTGCGCATCTACGTCGAGTTAACGCTTCTTAATGGAGCTGCACATGTACCAGTTCAGTCCACCATGTCTTTCACTCTCTCTGTTTCTACTATTTTACGGGAATAACAGAAATGTGCCATAAACTATACCTCTCATTCTGAATAATTGGAATGGGCTTGTTCGCTTCAGAATATTCAGATTTGGGTGTGTATGTGTATTTTTATTAATTTATTTTCATTATTTTTATTATTTTTATCAGGCTTTTAATATGAATAAATGTGGCTCACAAGTTCTTCACGACAATTTCAATTACAAGAAGCGAATTCACCTTCACTTTCAATACCAGATAAGCTAACAGTTAGCTTAGCTTCTTCTATTTCCACTACTGTTGCTACGACTACTTTTATATCTCTATTGTCACCGAACTACAAAAAAGTTGCTAAATTCCCCAGGGAACAGTCTTCAAAGTCAGCGTTTTAGAATACATTCATACATTACATATTTTTTCATAAACAATAACTAGATGGGTTACTTTTGGCAGAAAAACAGACAACTTAAAGACTTTCTCCATTTTGTCCTAATTAAGTCAGCAGTAATACGTAGTATTGAAACATTTTTATTTTCAACTAATTTAAGCGGGTAATATTACATGTGAAGTCAAGTACCCCAATGCTAAGAAACAAAACTTTAATATTTCTTGGGTTACATCTTTACCTGGATGTCCCAATCATGTTGAACTAACTCATTTGCACACTTTTTTCCCCATGCAAGTGCATTTAGTTCTGCATTTAGTTTCACTTTAATTACACTCATGAGCTGCTCTGCATTGCGCATGTCGTCAAAATTAATATTTTAATTGCCTTTCCTATTTACACAACACTTCCCTCTTATAGTATTTAGCATTTTTCTCCCCTTAGGCAAAATGTTGTAATATCCCAACAGGGACTTGAATTTCTTGGGTGTCCAGTTGTGGATTGGTTAAAAATAAAACTTAATTTCATTTTCAATCTATTGCTTAATATTCCTCAATCGTTAACTACTATAATTGCGCTGGGATGCTTGCACCAGAAGTAATAAGGGTTTATTTTTTAATTGTATGATTATATTTTCTTCTCATTTCTACTTTACTCTGGGGTTTTTTTCTACATTTTTGTAATGGCCATGCAAAATCCGTGGACTGAAAGTGTGCAGGGGTGTGTGGGCGTGTGTGTGCGTGTGTGTGCGTGTGGGGGTGCGTGTGGATGTGTTTGATAGCAACACATCGACATTCGCTAACAGGGGATAAAACTCTATCCACCAAAAATTGAGAAGTAGGTTAAAACTCAGCTGTTTATCACCAGATGTGAACACATTCTACTTCCGGACCGCTCAGTCAACATCTGCTTTGTGTTAGCTACTGTATTTGAGCAGAGCAGAGAGTCTCAGAAGGATTTCTTATCTAACACCTAAGCACTTTTACACAAAGTCCTGCTTTGATCCTTTGCTTCTCTTCCTGCCTTCTTAGAAGGCTGCTTCCATTGCTGCTGTTTGGTTACGACGTGTGGAGTCGTAAACAAGAGATGTGCTGTGCATATGTGGACATATCAGTAATATGAATTGCTATAGTTGATTTCAAGTCAATTCTTTCAGAATGCTTGATTCGAAGCAGAAATGCAAACAAAAGATACTAAATGAGAACATCCCATACAAAATTTAAATATGTCCCTCAAGAGCTCTGAGCAAAATAGTCCCGTTTTTATCGATTCTCTGGTGTCATGTTGTCAACGTACCTGTGAATTTAGTCCATCCATCCATTATCCAAACTGTTTATCCTCACGAGGGTTGCGGGCGTGCTGGAGCCTATCTGAGCTGTCTACGGGCAGTCGGCGGGCCACACCCCGAATTGGTTGCCGGCCAATCGCAGGGTACACAAAGACAGACAACCATTCACACTCACAACCACACCGAGGGACAATTTAGAGTGTTCGATTAAAATATCATGCATGTCTTTTGAATCCGGGAGGAAAGCGGAGTAACCGGAGAAAACCCACGCAGGCATGGGGAGAACATTCAAACTCCACACAGGAAGGACTGAGTCGGAATCGAACCGTGCACCTCTGAACTTTGAGGCGGACGTGCGTTGTAGATTTAGCGTTGCGTTAAAAGTTGCCTGGAGCCCTCAGGTCAAACTGTTTCTGATTGGTGTCTTTTGTGCTTGTATGACCGTGCTGGAGTTTTCTGATCATAAGCAGCAATTTGCTGAATTTGAGGAGAAAAAAAAGATTGCTGTCTCCTACCTTTTAAGAACCACCCTGTGTTGGAGATTTCTTATTGAGTGGTTGATAACAAGAACATGATGCGTAGGAGTGTGTGCAGATTGGGGGGCTGAACTGTAAATTGAACCTTGAGGAATTTTAATGGTGCAATACAGAAAAACGGGTGGGATAAGGTATCGATTCCGTCTCTCGATTTCCTGCACTGAGCCTCTGACCATTCACCCCTTCAGTGTTTTTTGACCACACTGTAGTTTGCAAGCGTGCGCTGTCTGTCATCTTATTTATTGGCTGTGTGCATTCATCTCACAGGAACCACCTTTTAACCTTTGAAAGTTCTGCACACTCCATCGCATATTGATCTGGTGTCACAAGTCATGCTGTATGCACTGAAGGGTTCACACGTGACACACAGCCCAGTGTTTCCTGGGGGTGCGGTTGTTCGTAAAGCGCAAGAGTGGATGATGATTTGATTTCTATGGTTTGCTGAGTGATCAAAGTCAAGAGGTAACATGCTTCATTCAATATGTTCCCGCTGCAACTTTGTCGGAAATAGTACAAAAAAGATTGAAATTGATGGTCAGTAGAAAGTTGTAATGTAACACATTGCCACAAATGTGGTAACACAAATTCTCTGTTAAGACAACAATAAGTCAACCATCTCTAACACGAGGTTTTGTATCGTCCATCCATCCATCCATTTTCTAAGCCGTTTCTCATCACTAAGGTCGCTGTAGCCTATCCCAGCCGACTTTGGGCAGAATGCGGGGTACACCCTGAACTGGTTGCCAGCCAATCACAGGGCTCTCAGAGACAAACAACCATCCACGTTCACACTCATACCAAGGCACAATTTAGAGTGTTCGAGCAACCGCCCATGCATATGCACATGCATAGTACCCAGAGAAAACCCACGCCGGCACGGGGACAACATGCAAACTCCACACAGGAAGGCCGGAGCCGGAATCGATCCCACGACCTCTGCACTGTGAGGCCATCGTACTAACCAGTCAGCCACAGGTGTTGGCTAATTTAATATCGCCTACCACTACCACTACACTACTACTACCTTCTGGTTAGAATATAATTGGAAGGAGGTCGAGGAGAGATGCAGCCGCCACTTTCAATCACTGTCAATAAAAAAAAAAAAAAAAACACATAATAAGAACATATTCACAAGTTGCCAACGGCCTCGTCTCATGTTGAACAACTCTAAATGCTGTCTGGTTAAAGGGTAGACACTGAAAGTTAAAAATAATAATACAGTAGTCTGTGAGGATTGGCAGCCCCAAGTGGTCCAAAAATAGTACTTGCACCTCCCATGGACATATTATTGTGTTTAGTAATGCCAAATCAGCTGTCAATGGTGCCCCAGTATGATTCCTGCGCTCCCCAATTTGACCATGACGTCTTTGTAGTTGGCTTTGTCACTGTTGGTAGGAGGTCCATACAGTCATCCTGCGCAAACACGATGATGTGGTTTGTGCTGGCAGAAAGTCCTAGATCAGCAGTGGGCTGAGTATACTGCCTTGTGAAGCCTCCGCACTCAATGCGATGATTGCTGAGTCTTTTGTGGCAGTCCTAAAAGTAAGTCAAGCACACGGTTAAATATGGAGGTTTGGACCAAGTGTCTGAGTCTTTTTGTATAAGCTGATGGGGAACCATTGTGTTGAATGCTGAACTGATATCTGAATGAAGCAGAATGCTTGCGTTTTAAAGCCTCCGTCCTCTCGCACTGTGCCGAATGATATCGAATTTGTGTGTGCACCTTGTCTAAACGAGCACTTTTAAGATAGTTTGCAGGGAATCAATGATGTATTATCAGCACACCGCTTTAGGCTCAACCATTGTTGGTTTAAATCCTAAGTGACTGCCCTGTAATTTAATTCAATGCTTATTGCAGACAAAAACTCTCGTTTGGTCTCAACTTCAATTGTGTAGAGTTGAGCTTTAAATAAGTCTGATGCTCAGTCAGTGGACATTATCGCTGATTGGTGCAGAATGGTTAAAAGGCTGTGTCAGTCAGCCAGTGAGTGTTGAGTGTCTTTTTTTGCTGCAGGCTGGAAGTAAATGGAGCTGAAAGTCCGACATTGTCAAATTTAATGACTGCTATTTTTATTCGAAAACTATTGTAGAATTAGGCTGCTGGTTATGTGCGAGGATTTGGAGGGAATTGCCTCTTTTGGTTTGAAGAAACTGCTTGCAAGTCATTGGATTAGAATTTGATTGCTAAATGTACTGTGTGATTGATGATCTGGTGGCTGTTTTCTGGCTCCACAATATCTGTGGACTTGGTGGCGAAATCAACGTGGTCAGAGAGTCAAAACAGCAAAAGAAGTCAAGCAAACATTGACACGCACATGCAGCATTTTCCTTTAAATGTATTCGCTCGCCTTCCTGTTGATGGGCTTCATGCTTCTCTCAGTGGGAGCAAAAGAGATCTCTGCTCTTCGCATCAGGCCTTTCGTCCATGAGGCCTTTTCCTCCATGCTCTCTAAAATCTGCTGTGTCAGCTGAAGCCACCCAAGAGCGCAATATGACACTTAGCACACTCATTATTACACTAATTAACATGGAATATACTCTATTTTAATGCTTTATGTTATTTTCTAACCTGGTGTTGCTCACCAACCACTACACTGTGGTTACCACCAACTTTGTACAGCCTGAAAACGGTTCCTGTATGGGTGTGTGTGTCTGTGTTTTCGATGGCGCGCCCTTCTGCCCACAACTACAAGCTTTTATAAGCGTCCTTTTTTTTTGGGGGGGGGGGGATTTGTTCCCTTCACCCAGTACATCCCCAACGATTGTGGCCCAAGGGAAAATGTTCTGTGAAAAATGAAACATGACCATTGAAGACATGTTTTACTATGTCATATATTGAACATTTTGGTGTGCGCCGTCTCCCCGAACAAAATCAGAATTCTGTCAACCCAGAGCATATCGTTGTAACTTTGTTTTAATAAACCAAGTGCTGAAACCGTGGAATATGAAAGGAATGTTTTGAGCAGATGATTAACAATTATGGAGTAATTTGGCTCAACTGAGTCTAAAAATCATATACTAGTGCGAGCGATGGGGAAAAAAAAAACACATTCAAATTCAGTTTAAAATATGTCAGTTTCATACTTCTTACTTACTTTCATACTTTTTTTTAATCCGACTAAATTCCGATGAGTACAGGCTTCGAAGACAGACAGTCTTCTCTGCTGAGTGCTTAACGAGGCATGGCTGAAACCTTTGCTAATGTACATTTGCCTGGCCACCTACAGAGAGGCAGAGAGGTCATATACATGTTGCCACGGCAACATTTCTCCCGGAAATAAATAAATAAAAGCAAAACTTTAGACCACGAGCCAGTTGAGGAAAGAAGTGGTGTCTAAGGAATGACAAAATGCTCTTTCAGTGCCTCAAAGGAACTCTGTGTACCCAGTGAACAATGGACCCTCGCTGCTCTGCTGCCTCAAACGCTTTCCTACGTCATAAAATGCCAAGCAAACAGCCCCATAGGTGCTCAAGCTCAAGAGGGGATTCACAACTTTCATACAAGATTCACCACAGTCAGACCTGTCAATTAGTTGTAAAATTTAGGAAGCGAATTAATTAACCCAAAACGCCTTATTTCAATACTTGTAGTGGAACGCTTGAAGCTCTCTTTAGATTCAAAACGAAGTTCAACCAGCTGCATGCTTGGAAGCTCTCTCGGTATGCAGAGGGACATTTTTTGCCAGCAAATGTTAAACACGTTTTTATATCATTACACAAGCTTTGCATGTACATTGCTGTGGGGCCATAAATCTGCTCTGCCTCTGCATGAGTGCTTGCACAAATGTAAAAAAAAATAAATTAAAAAAAGTAAGGGTTTAATCTGGTTTTCACGTCCTTCAAGCCATGAGAACAAATCAGCCATGTCCAACTGCTAAGCATGGAAATGAATTGGTTGCTTAAAAGTTTTTTTTATTTTGCTGCCAAATTTCAATGAAAATAAATACATTTACTCACTAACGTTCATAATAGATGTCTTTGTTCGAATTTCACCCACCAGTGGAAATGTCCTTGTTGCAATGCAGCACTCAGCCCTTCAATCTGTAACCGTCTCATTTGCATTTTTGCACACTGACTGAATATTAGCTGACTTGTTTGTGGGGTTGCAAAACGCCTGAAGGAGTGCCCGTTCAACACACATTCAGCATCTGTCTTAGTGTCATGACGTTCTCATCTTGTGATTTATCCGTGACATTGTCAATGTTTTAATTCAGGTAGTTTGTTTAAATAAGTTATATGTAAAATGTGCACATTTTAACCACATTTTCTATTTCTATCTATTTGTGGTGTTTTTAACTGATGCATTTCAGGCAATAATATTGCAATGATTGGATTGTCACCATAGGAAAAAATATAAATAGATGTAAATTAGAATGTAAAAGAATTTATATCACCATATATTGGTACTTGTTATAAATGTCTTTTTCCCCACATGTATTTACCTGACTATGTGTGAGATCTTGTCACTATGTGAAAGTAGCGTTTCAAAACAAAATGGTGGAAGCAGTGAAGTTAGCGCGAACAAGCATGAAGACAGATGTATTTATTGTTTTGATCAGGTCATGTTAAATGAAACATACATGATTAATGTAACTACAGTGGCTTCACTTCTTAATGTAAATATTAATATTTTTACTAATGCACCTTTACAGCACGAAGTTTGTACTAATTGTAGCATTGGTTCATCTGAGAATGACTTCCATATGAAATTAAAATTGATACTGTGTGAAATTGTTGATTGAATCGAAAGTGAATCGAAAATCGAATCGGGCCCTTGTGTATCAAATCAAATTGATTTTGGAAACCTGAATCGATACACAGCCCTAATATCAAACTGTCACCATTGCCCACCCGCTTTAAGTGTACAAGTGACGTATTAAATTACATTTTAAAATTCAGCTAAGCAAGTATTGACTATCAATCGCTTACTTTAATTACCCCTATGGATCTTTTGCGAGTTGAAACATCAAACATCAGCACCGTTGGAGATGTGAGTCACACATTATAGTACGTGTCTATACTTGAGTATGATGCCCCTCTATATTCACCCTTTGTGCTCCCACCTCTGATTAGTCATTCAACGCAGCTGTTCCTTGCGTCAGGCTCTGTTTCACTCACACACACACACGCTCACATTCAGACAGTGACGAAGCAGTGCAGTGTAGTACTGAGCAAGGGCCATCGATTTTACTCCATAACACACAGACGTTGCTCACCTGACGTTTGAGTAGACAGATGGGAACCACCAATAAGTGTGACTGCAACACAAGTCACTCCCATGCTGGTTGGGAAACTTGGGAAAGTCTAAGCATTAGCATACTGTCCCAATACTGTGACGTGACACTTTAATTCAGGTCTATACTGGTATATTGAAATAAAGGTTGAACACAATCTGCAATAAAACATTTGATTTATAGGGGTGCCTGCGGGCAAGTCGAGCTGATCCCTTGTGTCTCAGAAACCAGAAAAACATTTTGCATCTGACTAAATGTTTATGAGAGACGGCATTTCGTGAAATTTGTCAAAATAAAAGTCACAATTCGGAAGTGGTTCGACAGTTATGTCCCCAAAAACATTTTTTCACTGATGAGCGATTTTATCATAAGGTTTATGAAGATTGTGTAAAGACCAATAGTTTGAAATTTGTTTTTCACATCAATTTGAATGTATATGAGCTCCACTAATTGATATTATCGTTAGCATATAAAATAAAATGCACAATATTGGCTTTGGGATAATAATTGTGCAGTGTTCCCTCGTCACTTCGCACTTCAGTGCTTCGCGGCTTTTTCCAAAATCATCAAAAAATATCATTTTTTTAACGATTGCGGATGGATGCGTTGTTTCAAAAGGGTGAGTTAACGCCCAATCATGGCTTCAACTTCAGAAAACAAGTAAGCCATTATTGGTCATTTCCTGAGCCCTGAGCAACTGTGATGACATTTTCAGTCCACAGAAGTGACAAAAGGACCACCTTGTGAGATAGCAAAAAAAACCTCATATTCCTGATTATTACTGAATATATTTGGACGAGTGATGGTTTACAGAACATTTTATTGCCAGAATTTTGTCTAGGTTGACATCCCCTTTAAAGTTCCGAGGCATTTTTATTTGATATTCTAGGTTAAAAACTGAGTTGTCCAACACCTAATTGTTAAACGGGTGTTTGTCAGTGGCGTACTAATGTCTTGGCTACATCCTTCGGTCATGTGAAAAAATATCAAGCATTCAACTACATTATTATTACATTAGTTTTATTGACTACATTTTAAAAGTTGAGTTGTTGATACAGCTCTTGTATTGAATCCCAGATGTGCTTAATGTTACGGCTGCTCATCATTTACATCCTTCCACCTTAATTTCCTGCACCTTCCTCACGAGAGTTGTAATATTCGGGACATTCTGCTGCTTTGAGGCTCAGATCCCCCGATGTTCCAAGTAAAATGTTCTTTTTCGCTCTCCCCTCTAAAGCGCTTTAACCCAGTTTCCTGAACTCTTAGGAAGTCCTCTTTTGTCTTCACCTCCAAACTGTCAGTGAAGATTACTGTTTGTTCTCTGTCTTTTTGTTTTATCTCTCCAAAAAATTGTATTCTTTCTTTCCACGTCAGCTCGCACCCCGAGTGACCTTCATTGTAGCCTGTCGGGGCCCGACGTTAACGGGTTATAAAATAAGAACTAGGCTGCCTCATGCCAAAGGTATCTTCTTTGTGTGAACACAAGACCTCCGCTGAAGGCAGCTCTGTTAAACATTAACAAAAAAGACACCCACCAACACACGCACACACCTGTACTAATGTCTGGATATCGTTTACCGTTTCTGACACCTAAGAGTTATTGTTCAATTCTCATGGTATGTGTTCTATCTGATACCTTTCTTGGATTTCTCAGAGGGTGACTGGTTGATTGATGCCGTTGTAAAGTTTTGGTTGGCTCTGACAGAAAACAGTAGTCACCTTCACTGTGATCCATTCCAACGACTGAGCGGTCTTACATCATCCTTTAACCGGTACTAGTCAGTCATTAGGTTGAATATTACGGAGCATTGCCACGCACCTTTTCATTCCATTCCCTGTTATTTTCCCCCTGAACAAAGAGCCTGCTGTGCCTTTCTGCTCTCCATCAAATAACCACCTGACTAAACTGTGAGGTAGCTAGTGTCAGGGCCTCTCTTTTGTACACAGGAATGCAGCGCCAAGGTGCACAACACTGAGGAATGTTCATGCTGTTTAAATACGGCGTGACCCCCCAAAATAGATTTGTGCTTTAACGGCTGATATTTTTGTATTTATTTATTTATTTTTTTCACGTTTAGTTTTAATCCACCGGTATAGTTAATGGCAAGCAGACAAATCATTCTAAAATGCTGTTGGATGCTTAGAGACAATTCTTTTTCAATTCGGTCACTCACTTGCTTTGCTTCAGAGACAGTTTGGAAAACAGTTGTGAAGATTCCATTTAGAAGGTGACAAGGGAGTGGATTTTGACTCCTGTCCCATCCCACTTGAACGGAAAAAATTATATCCCGTGTCCTGTACCATGGTAAAAGTCCTGTACCATCCCGATCTCGTGATTAAAGGTGAAGTTCACTCCCATCCCGTGAGAATTCAGCATGATTCCCGGAATATGTCAATGTCTCTAATTCCTTTACACTGGAACTTCTGAAGTTAAAATGACTCTTCTGGCGTGACAATTCGTCATATGAAACTTCGAAGCACCATCATGTATGATGTCACATGTGATGTCAGCCTATCGCACCGAAATTTTTATGAATAAGACCAGAGGGTCGAGGCCGGACGGCGGGTGACTGACTGTCAAAAAAAGGATCAAGTGCCCAGCTCTGAACTTTACCATTCAAAATCTAAGCAGTATATGGATGTGGAGGTCCCAGTTCAGGGCGAGCTTTGTCTTTCTTTCTTTATTTATTTACAGTTGATCATTGTAGAAAGGCAAATTGAGGTTTCTCTATGATGTTGCTGAGCAGGGGCCGGACTGCATGATAGCAGATGGGTCATAGCAGGCCCAGCTGCCGCGCCACTGCTTTAATGTGCTCTTTACTGGACCCCGGCGGCTAACTGACTTGTCCATTCCGGTCGTTATGGTCGCATTGTTCCTGCTGTCTCCGCAATTTTATGTCCACTAAGGAAATCATGTGTTCATTATAGTTTGTTTATCTGTGTCATCAGTATGATCACCCAAAGGTGAAAAGCATGTTTTTGTGTGACAGGATTAGACAAAACATTGTCAGCGTAAATTTGTAGTGATCTTTTTTAGTGACTTTTACAAGTGATGTTTGCTCTCCTGTTTCATTCTGGGCCAACTATATACATTCTCCCGGAAGGATCAGCATTTTCAGCAAATGAACTACACAATGTGTATTTAAGTTTTGGGACAACTGATTATGTGTCCTACAGGAAGGACTTGAAACTCAGAAAATAAGTCGTCCTCAAACTGTTCCCTCGAACTTGCATGAAATTGTGCAATATTTTTGAAGATCCCAAGCCATTTGTATAACATATTTTTTAAGAACTCCCATGACTCTATGACAATATTAATACAATAAATATTATACCCTACACCAAATAACCCGAACACCCTTGTTGAACGTGCCGAACAATGATTTAAATACCCCAAAACGGAAAAATCCATTCCCCTTTTGAACTGGACATCTTGTTGTTTCTTTTATCAAATCCAACAGAGGGCGCCATTGCTCCATTTTAGGGCCTCTGGAGTTAGGTTACCCCACCTTTAACTTCGACATGACACTTCTAGAGAGTTCTCCCCCAATTCGTTTTCATCATGCGGCCAATCACATTGATTTTTGAAGAGCACACATTTTTGTTTTTCCATACACATTTTTCCAACACAGAGCTTAGGTTAAGGCTTCAAACTGGGCCCCCGTGCTTGTGATAGTTTTGTCCTTGTAGTTCGGCTATCTTATATCCCAAAATGTTGATTTGTTTGAAGGTTCTAATTTGTCTTTTATTGGCTGGTGACCATTTAAGGGTGCAGTTGAAGCTTGTATAGGTTCCAGCTCACCCTCAACGCTTATGAGGACAAGATGCCTAAAAAAATGGATGGATGCTCAAATCAACATAAAGCTGCTTGGATGGTCCTCCTTAATGAAATGGAGATAAATGAACTGGTGCATCTGTCGAGAGCCAAGTTCCTCCCCCGACCTGCTAATGCTGACATGGAATTCGTTTTCATGTATTCAGACTTCCCGAATGATTTGTGCGTCTGGGTTGGTGTATCATTTCCAACATGACTCGCCACTACGCCTCCCCATGGATCTGATGGTAAATTAGAAGCCAGATCAGTCAGAATTTACACAGTGAATCTTATACTGCTAATAACAAGGTAGGCTACAGATGAGATTTATGATGTCGTTCCGCTGCCACGGTGACAGAGTTATGACTGCGCAGCCGTCGGCGCAGTTTTTTTCTTCACGCTCTGAAACCGAGGACAGACCTCCAGGGGGATTTTTCTATGATATGTCTGCTTTTACAGCTCATCACTCGCTGCTGTCATCGGGCCCGGCAGATGTGACCCAGTACCTGCCGTGACTATGCTGTGGAATTGAAGACCTGTTGCGATCACTTTTTGGACAAAGCAATACAAAGGGTGTTACCTTTCAGACACGCTTCACGCTTTGAAATGAAATACTTTGCTTTATGAAACATGTTGTATGTATTATGTGTGTACACACAGAAAATCGACCATATTCCTTCGCACGTCAGTTGAGCACACAAAACACAAAGCAGTCCAATACCCCAGATAACTACCAGTTTTAATCACAAATGCTATCCCCACCCAGCAATTACCGGTATATCGGTAGAAACCCATCTTCAATATACACTGGTACCTCGACCACATAGTGGGTTTACCAAATTTATTTATTTATTTATTATTTTTTTGGGGGGGGGGAGAAGTGGGGCTCTTTTGAAATTTTTTGTTATGTGTTGTATAAGATGGCAGCAAACTTCAAAACAAGCAGCAACATGGAAACTAGTGAACAATTCTTCTTCTTGTATTTAATCAATTGATATTTTCACTTTGTTTTCGATAAGTCCGCTATCACATAATGCAAAACACCATAGATGGGCTATTTTAACTAGCATTGAGGTGTTGTTGTTGTAACCCTTGCCAAGGGGTATCTGAACACAAATGGTGCAGCACCACATGTTGACAGACCATATAAGAATATAGGCATATATTACGTCATCTCTGAAAAACAAGTTTTGATTTAATATATGCATATTGCCCTCCGGTGGCCAATGTGTACATCAGAAGAAGGCATCTTTTCATTGTTTCATCGGTCTGTTTATAGGCCTGCTAAAATCACACACAAAGCAACACATTATAACGGGGAGCCATCATTCCAGATGGGGAAAATCCCATTTAGCTTTAAAGGTTTCTTCACTAAGCTTTAATCGACTGCCTCTTGGTAGTTAGCCACCTTCTGTGGCTGCTGGCCAACAAGCAGGATTGCACTTCGCCTGAGTCACTTGTCTGCGTGCCTGCCTGCCTGCCTGCCAGCCAGCCAGTGTGACCTGTCATTGAGTTAATGACATAAGCCTTCAGTCTGCTTTTGTTCTGTTAGGAAATTTTTGGTGTTGGTCCGTCTGTATTTTTTTTTAAGGGCAATTTGCCTGTGCTGTTTCTTTCTTCTAGGACGTATTGGTGAGCACCAGAGCTGAGCACTTGACCCTTTTCTTTCCGGTCAGTCCCCCACCTCTCTTGGTACTGTTCCGGCCTCATCCCTCCAGCCTTATTCATAAAAATTGTCGCCTCCAAAAAAAGGGATCCGTGCATGACGCCGCTTGCTAATTTACTATTTAAATCCGCTTACCATATTATGGTCTTATTCGTCTACTTCTTATTCGTCTACTTATTCATCTTCTTCTTCTTCTTCGTGAACCTGCCCAATGCAACTAAGTACTCACAATTGGTGTTATAAGGATTTTGTATTTGGTATATGTGCCGAGCAGATTGGACATGAATGACATAAACCGCAGTGGGTCACTCACCGGCTTATCCGATTTGACATTATAACATGTACATCATCTGAGCACACACTGGTAAAAATAGACGCGCTAATATTAGCTTGTGTTGGTTTTGCCTTACAGTCTCCACTTTGCTGTAGCGGTACGTTCTCTTGTTGAGTTGCCTCCTAAAAAGTTTCCAACTCGTACTTGCTGCGGTGTGAATCGAGAAGACTGCCGTTCTCGTCCTTGTTCTGTACGTTAGCTTGTCTTGTGACTGATGCAGGTGGGAACTGACGCAATCCAAGGTGATGAGAGCTGAGCCAAACTGATACAATGCTGAGGAAAAGCACCAAAAGTATGGAAAATATAACAAGTTGATGGAGAGATGCCATTACAAATTTGGCCATAAGCAAAGGATAAAAGTTTTGTACACACTAGTCAGAAAATATATACATTGTTGACACAACACTTACAAACATTTGGGAGTTTGGGAGAGACTGTGAGCAAGACCACCAGAGACCAACATCAGTGACGTTACAAATGTTCTTCTGGTTGTTTGAAGAGAATTCCTCACAGATAGACTTTAAAATGTTTCCCAGAGTTTTCCTGGAAGAGTGGACTCTGTAAAGCTGCAAATGGGGGTCCAATTCCATAACCCCTCCACCTCCCCCCTCCCCTTCCTCCAGCGCATTCACGTGCATTCCTTGGCACGTTCCAAAATGTTTTCGTGAGCGTCCATACCCCCGCCCTTTGTAACGTTCAAGTCAACTATTTCTCTTTCGACCTCAAGAACAATAAATCTCCACTCTTAGTGTGTGTATGTTGATGTCTGCGACACATTAGCTGGGTGATTTAAGCTCAGGAGGGCGGATGCTTTTCCTTGGGGAAACCCAGTTTGCTACCGGCATGGCTGGCTCTCCTCCTTACAGGTCAAAAGGCTCTTCAAGGCACTTTTCTTTTTGTCTGATTCTGTTAAGGCGTTGGAGTGTATGCTCGTCTGTGACGACCATACACCTTACGATAAGTGAAAGGCACTAGTCCATTCCAGCATCATGTGAGTACAGAGGAGATAAATATGCGCTTTTATGAAGGACCCTCAGACAAATATGCAAGTCTGGTTTCCTGTTGAATTCTGCTGCTGGCGTGCACATGCTTGGTATCACCCACGTCTCAAGCACACGCCCAGGCACTCCATCTGCATCACTGCTGTGGCACACGGGAAGAATGCAGCTTCCCATTGCGGAT